>NC_056735.1:1444412629-1444432629 GCF_019279795.1 Protopterus annectens | reverse complement strand
CATCATGACATCGCTTCAGGGGCATTACAAAGGTGTGGCTAACCCAGCACAATACAGAAAGTAAGAATGTAAACACAACTCGAGGTGAGAAACGCTGCCAGTTATTAACAATTTTAACAAGCATATCACCCTACAAAGGATGCACATGACAACTACAAAAAAGATGAAAAAAATTAACATCCAAATTACTTTAAGCAGTTTTCACTTCTTCTCTTGCTGTTTTTTTTCTTCAGGACTCTGGTATTCTACACAGTATCAGATATATCTTCTCCCTGGCATAATTTCATTGTCATGCTCTATTGGGTAAGAAAAAAATTCTTTATTTCTCATGTAAAAAATATTTTTCTTCTTGCTTCAAGTTTTAGACAATATTTAATTGATCTGAACAGCAGGGATAAAATCCTATGGCATCACATTACAGATACATATGTCAGCTCCCAGACTGACTTCAGAAGTTTCAGATTCTCTCCATGGTTTAACACATGTATGTAATACATCTGCTCTGGTTGTTCTATTTACAGTCCATCTTAGTTTGTAGTTCACTTCATTCATTTTCTCTACCACTTCAAAGGGTCTTTGTCATCTTGCTGATAACTTTTTATCAAAGGAGACCAATGCAAACACTTTGCCTCCTCTTTCAGACTCCCTAAGTTTAGTATTTTTTACACACACATGCCCTCCACTATGTGTCTTTTTCCTTTTGAATATGTTACTTAACTACTGACATGATAATTTTAAACCTATCTTGTAAGTTTGAAAAGTATGATAGTATATGTTTAAATGGAGTCTTCTTCACCAATGACTCCTTTGTTATGTCCAGCAATCCACAGGAGTATCTACCATACAGCTACTCAAAAGGAGTAACTCCTTTCAAGGCTTGGGGGACATTTCTTACAACAAAACATGAGGTAGAGAAGTAGCAGATCCCATTTCTTAGCATCTTGTTCTAAGGCTTTCTTTTGTGCAGATTTCAGAGTGTTTTAAAACACTCCAAAAACACATCAGTTTGAGGGTGGTAAACATTATTAACTGTTTTATTGTAAAACCCTGGTAAATCTGATGCAATATAATTCTTATAAATGGGGGTTCCCTGGTCCATAAATATTTCTTTCTGAATGGAGAGATGAGGGGTCCAAATGGAGAGATGAGGGGTCTGAATGCAGAGATGAGGGGTCCAAATGGAGAGATGAGGGGTCTGAATGCAGAGATGAGGGGTCCAAATGCAGAGATGAGGGGTCTGAATGCAGAGATGAGGGGTCCAAATGCAGAGATGAGAGGGTCTGAATGCAGAGATGAGGGGTCCAAATGCAGAGATAAGTCAGCAAGTAAAGGAGAGCAATATTGCTGGAATTGAAGTCATCATCAAGTCTTGGTGAGTACCTTCATGAGGTAGACGCTGTTTTTCACAAAATCTCACCAAGATAACACTGATATATAGATTGTGTTTTACATAGAGTATATCATGGACAGAAGTAGGTTAAAAATAAAAAGGATAGCTGGGTGCACAAGACCCAGGATAAAAAAGTGTCCAATCCTGGTAGGTGCACTGGTGCCACAACTGTAAAAATGACAGTGTAGAATCCTCAAAATACAAAAATGCCAGGGTAATCCTATGGGCTAGGCTTGTAAAGGCTCCAGAACCATTAGCCTTGCACACCTCTATGAACCTTTGAACCTATGAAGAATGGGACTATGCCAAGGCCAGGGGGAGGATGGCTCCACTGTTGTAGAAGGAAGTAGTAGTCCACAAAAATTACAAAATCCGATAGGCTAACACAAAGCCATAAAGACGATACAGTGGACTTCTGAAGATAAAAAATAAATCATGTATTGTTACTATTATCAGCAAAGCACTGTGTGGAAGGTTTACCTTCCACACAGTGCTTTGCTGTTTTTACAGTCTGTTTTTGTATCTGCATTGTTACTATTATGCAAGAAGCCCAGAATTTCCAGAAGATATATAAAAAGATTAAGAGATAAATTAGATGAAAGAAAAATACTTCCACAAGAAAACCTGTCAGAAGCTTCAAATAAAAATGTCTGTTCTTTAATACAACAGATTTACGAAAAACATTATGTAGACCAAGAAGCCTTGAGCCATTTGGAAAAAGAATTGACTGAAGAAATGTAAAGATATAAATAACAAAATCTAGAGACCTTCAAAGGTATACAAAAGAAATATGGACATGGAAAAGAAAGAGAGATTGGGGATGGTGCAATATTTATGCAAAGGAAAAGCCAAATTAATCAACACAAAAAAGGTAGCCACAAAGATATTCAAAGAGAAATACAGGAAAAGGCATCCCAATATAGAAAATTTCACAATAACAAACATAAGATCACAAAGAGGGAACATAAAACAGAAGATTAGTAGAATAGAAGTTAAAAAAATAGAAGTTGAAGTTATGGAATACCTGCAAAGTGAAGGATTTAGTGTAGAAAGTCTAACAAAGATTATATCACAGTGTGATGGAGCAACAAATCCCCAAAGTAAGGAGAAACAGGAGGAGGAGGAGACATCTGAAGAAGCAATATGGACATGGGAAAGAAAAAGAGATTTTAATATGGTGCAATACTTATGCAAAGGAGAAAGCAAAACTAAACAATACAAAAAGCGCAGCACCAAGGACATTTAAGAGAAAAACAGACAAAGGCATCTGGACATGGAAAATTTTGCAATACAAAAAATAAGAAAACAAAGAGGAAAAGTAGAAAAGATGATTAGTATTGGAGAAGTTAAAGAAATAGAAACTGAGATTATGGATTACCTTCGAAGTGAAGGATTTAGTGTAGAAAATCTAACTCTGATAACATCACGGCAGGCTAGAGCAATGGATCCCCGAATTATGGAGAAACCAGTGGAGCAGGAAACATCTGATTATTTGCCAAATGAAGATACACTTGAGCCTACCACAGGAAACTACTATAAATGTTCAGTTGGGTTGCACAGCAAGGGAAGGAACAGGAAGCTGTGGCAGCTCTGAAGCAGTCAATGCTGTGGAGTGATGAGCCAGTGAGTTCCCATATGAAGAGCAATGGATGGCACATGAAGATGCTCTGGAACTTTCTATAGAATGCCTGCAGGAAATGGAGAACAAATAATGTGCCCTTAGTTTAGAAGAAAATGATCTAAGAGAAGAGTTGCTTTATTTAATAGAGATGAAAAAACATATTAAGTTAAATGAAAGAAACAGACTACAGAAAGTCAATAAAACCCCCCGAATTAGAAATATAATAAAACAAATGAACACAGTAATTAGGACTGTCCATACAGATTCATGCAATATAATAGAAATAAATAGGATATATAACTGTGCAGCTCAATTAATAACAGATAATGTCTTACCATAAAAACACAGGGTAGTAAGACAAAGGAAGAGAGAAATCAAATGCCACCATAGAAGTATCGTATAGAGAAAACTATAAAGCATTTAAGACAAGGAGTGTCACTGTTAGAAGAGTATAGAAGAGGGAACAGATCAACAAAAATACTCAGAAAGATAGACATGATAAAAGCAATATACAGTATCAGAACAGATCATCATCTATCATGCATTATTGCAAATAATAAACTAAAACTACCAGCACAGGCAGAAAAACTTAGAAGACACGCAGGTAAATACAAAGGAAAAGTACAAAATAAGCAATTTAACGATGACCCAAAACAGTTTTATAGAAAACTGGGAAACAAGGCAAAAGGAATTGAAACGCTACCAAATAAAGTAGAAATAGATATGTTTTGGAGAAATATATATGAAGATCCTGTAGAACATAACAAATATGCTAAAGGGTTAGAAGAACTTATCTGTTTCTCCTTCTGTTATGGCTATATTTTCTGACTTTACCTAGACTAGAGTCCCCGACTGTGCTTTCTTAAAACGTTCATGGTTTATCTGCAACTGTTCTTCAGTACATTGGCATAAAGTACAAAATATACCCTCTTCACCTACAAATACCGGTGTCGACATCTCTTCATTTATTCCTTCCTCTATGAAAGGCAACTCATGCCAGTGACTTTCATCTAGTTTTGATTTTATTTCCTTTACTGTTACCTCAGTAACTTCTATTTCTTTATGCTGCTGAGAGTCTTGCTTCTGACAAGTTCTCTGGTTTGACTTTACAGAGGGAAAACCTCAGGCACTGTTCGGGCATCCTTTCTTCTCTTACTGATTTTGTCACTATGGGTCTCTCCCTGTTTGTCTTTCCACAGATTTCCTTCATTATTTTAATGTCTGGAATCTTCTGACAATGTTCTATATCATGTACTATATGTTCTCCCCTCTCATTTACAGCAATAACTTCTTATTTGGTTCCCCTTTCTTTACACACATTCATTTGTATCTTCGATGCCTTGATGACCTGTTTGTGGCATGGACTGGGCCACTAGAAGTTATACCTAGATTTATGGAATATTTAAATAATAGTACAGACTTCCTAAAATTTACCTGCACTGTGGAAGAGAAAATGATTTCCTACCTAGATGTCTTGATTTCAAAGGTAGGGGATGGAAAAATAAAATCCACAATTTTTAGGAAGCCTACATATTCAAAAAGTATTCTCAATTATTCTAGTAGTCATCCTATGCATGTAAAGCGTGGTATAATCAAGGGCCAGTTAGTCAGAGCTGCCCTGCGCAGGATAGGTTTTTATGTTCCTATTTTAAAAAGTCCTGACATGCCAGAGCATGATCAAGATTCCTTGGCTTCTAGTATGTATAATCATAACAGAAATTGTGAGGAAGGTATAGGCCATGTAGGTGAATTACAAGTTGGTACTGAAAACAATGCAATGTGTATGTGCCCTTTTATATGTACATATTCTAGGGATAATCACACAGTACAGGATATTATTAGAAAAAACTGGGCTATCCTAATGCGTGAAAAGGCAATAGTTGATACATTTGGTACGCACCCCAACATAGTATTTAGGAAGGGTAGAAATTTTAAAAGTTTGTTAGAAAAAACTAGAGGTACCGAAGTCAAGGGCCAAATGTCACCTTGTGGGATGTGCCAACAATGCAAACACATTTTGAGGACATCGGTCATTAATATTAGAGACAAAGAGATTGTGATCAAGGGGAGATTTAATTGTTACACCCACGCAGTAGTTTACGCTGCTATTTGTTCTCAATGCCAAGCTTTCTATATTGGCAAAACACAGCATAAACTTGTTCAGCGTATTTATGAGCATTTTTATGAGATCAGGCAAAAAGATGAAAAAAATGCCTTATATAGACATCTAAAGGCATACCCTGATCACACATTCAAGTTTGTGGTAATTCAACAAGTCAAGTGTGAGGCTGGGGGGTCTATATTAGATGAGCGACTGTTCCAATGTTCGAATCATAGATGGTCGACATCATATGATCGAACGTCAGAAAGGTCGAAGGTAAAAGTCAACGGCTTTTCACACGCAGAATGGGAAATTGTCCCTTTCTGCACTGAAGTGCGTTCTCAGAGTTGGTATATTTATGTAGGGAGGTATGGGGGGTGCAGGGTGGCTTGCCCCCCTGCTCAGGTCAGTAAGGTAAGTTTTTTTTTTTTTTTATTTTATTATATAGTCGATGTTTTGAACATTGCTCATATGAGTTTGCTCACGTGAGGTTCGAAGTTTTGAAACTTCGACTATATAATATAGACCCTGGGGGGTCCTTAGAAACTTTATCTTGAAGAAAAAGAAACCTGGTGGCAAATTTTTTTAAAATGCATACTTCCCACCAGGCTTGAATGACTTGATATCCATCTCTAGTAAGCTTAAATTAAAGGTATTTGATAGATGAAAGTAATGCTGTATGATTTTATTAATTTCTTGTGTATATACATATATTAATATTCAAGTTTTTAGTAACTTTAAATAACTTGTATTTATTTAATTTGATGTTTTTAGACTAAATTGAGCTACTTTTGGAATTTTTAGCAATCAAGTTAATGAATTATTTAATTGGATTAATTTTATTGGTTGTTGAATTAATTGCCCCCTTTGGTTTGTATAAAAAGGGTAATGTAAAGTATAAAGCTGTCTGAAGAAGTCTGGTGATATACACAAGATGAAAGCGCTGACTTGTGTTTTTTACAATAAATTAACGTGAGAGTATTCCTGGTTTTCCAGCTTCGAGTGTTCCTTTTTGGATTTTATTAACTTAGTGACTGAGGCTTTTTGGTCAGATGCAGTAACGTGCTTCTGATAACAAATATGTCTTACTGCCCCTCCCAGCTAATGCCAGATTTTAGGTCCTTCTGAAGTTTCTATACCTATCACCTCCTTATCAGGACTGCACATTTTTTACAATGTATCAGTCCAGTGTTGCCCTCCTCCATTTTTGCTACGGGTATATTCTGGACTGTGTATTTTTGACAGTGTGTCAGGCTGCCATCGATTACCGTTTCACTGGGGTATATTCTGACCACAGAGAATATAACTATGTTCCCTCCCTCTCATAATCTGCTGTGTCCTGAGTTAAGCTAACCCTGCCAAGTATTACATCATGCATTAAATTAAGCACCAGCACTACAGCATGTGGTACTTTACCTAACACAGTTTGAATTTCTACATGTGTTATATGATACTCTTTCCTTTCTCCATGAACACATTACACCTACCTTTCTCTCTGTCATTTATTTTAGGTCTACAGAGGTATAGTTCCTTAACAAGGCTGACCATACTCCCAGACAATAGTAGACTATTCAATTTCTTCCCATCCACTACATTTAGCTAACGTAGTGGCACAGAGACAATATGCTGATTCTGCTTTTGTTGCTAACACTTTATCACATTTCATCAGTACCTATTTATTATCAATATGTTGGTTTGACATCGCATTTATGACAGGCACAACATTTACATTTTCATTATCAGCATGATGATTACAAATTGCATTTTGTTAGGGACAGCATCTCTATTACTAATTAAACAATTGTTAGTAATGTGCCCCCCAACACTGGGAGAAATTATTTCAGCCTCTGACAGCTTTTGTGTGTTTACAGACATTTGTGCACTGTTTGTACAGCTTAGATTGCTCAGTTTTAAACAGTGCTTCATTAGGTAGTAATGTTTTAATTAGCACAACTGTCTTATCAGTACTTTCATGGTCACTCAGAAAAGATGATTTATATAAATTACTTGGAAATGCCCCTTTAAACTTATCAAATGCTAGCATGCCTATATTTTTTCTTTTGCTGCTCACTATAGTTCTAACCATCAGTTTTAACTGCCTAAATCAGTAATTTGTGCTCTTATCATTTTACTTGAAGTAACTTCCCACTTATGAAATGTCTTATATTGTTTTTCATACCAGCCCTAAGTAGCATTTTTTTCTTTTGTTTTTGATAGCCAAAATAATCAATACCTTCTGTGGCCACATGTGCTTTAAGTAGAAGCACAGCTGGCTCATTTCTGCTGGAATCACAAACCAGCACCATCACCTCAACTCTTCAAGTGAAGAGGACAAAACAACACCAACAAAAACAATCAGCACCACCACCTCAGCTTTTCAAGTGAAGAAGGAAAACAAACAACAACAAAATAACAATCAACCAGCACCACCACCTCAGCTCTTCAACTGAAGAGAGGAAAAAAGAAAACAAAAAACAAACAATCAACCAGCACCACCAGCTCAGCTTTTCAAGTGAAGAGGGGAAAAAAAACACAATCACGCTAGCTCTTCCATTGAAGAGCAAAAACACTTTGGTGAAATAAGAGAAAAAAAAACATGGCCAGTCCTACTTGCACACCCCCCTACCCCAGCCATTCAGGACCCATTTCTGTGCCATGCCCCAGATCCTGCTTCTGTATTTTTATGAAAAAAGTATTTCTTCTTTTAAGCTGTAGCAAACAGTTGCTACAGTTTATATCATGACTGCAATGAGAGCTATGGCACTAATGTTTTAGTTAAAAAAATTAATTATTTTAAAGGGTAGCAAACTTCTTGCTATAAATATAGCAAAGCTCAGGTTTCAGTTAACCAAAAAAAAAAAAAAAGTTTATTTTTTTTTTACTTTTTTTTGTTACATGAAGCAGTCGCTACTGTTTAGACCACAAACAGAATGCTACAGCACTCAGGTTTGACAGCAAATGCTATACCAACTTTTAAAATCTGGTATTCCATTAAAGAGAGATCTGGATCAGCTGATTGCACCACCCCAACACTTTGCTTCCCGCTCCACCACCCTACCTGTGCTAATTGTTTTAAGTGCTTATCCTGTAAGCTGAGAGGACAAAATTTTAGTCCAGTCAGACTGAGCCCAATTGTTCTGTGTGACAACTTTCAAAATTTATTTTATTTGTTTTATTTTACATTTGTTGACTGGGAGAGTCCAACTGGATTACAAGTCCATTTTCAGTGGAGGCCCGAGGAGAAAAGCTCCAAAAGAACAATTTTTTACAAAACATAGTTTTAAGGACAGACTTTTGACATACAGTTTCCATAGAAGAGACTTTGACATGCATATTAACTAACAGATAGGATACATTGGTTCTCTACAATATAATATTAAATTTTAGAAGATATTCCTACGTTTAGGATTCCTGTGATAGATTTACTATCAGAGTAAAAGCAGAGAGACATAGAATAAGGCTCCGAGAGAGCAGATGATGCTCACTATAGTTGAGAAGGCTAACAAGTTGATTTACTATATGTCTTCACCTGGTTTTAGTTAAGAAGGATAACAAATTGATTTACAATGTCTTCACCTGGTTTTAGTTGCTTATGGAAAGCACAACATTGCTGGGTAGTTTTCCCTAACTCCTGGAGAGATGGGATGAGCAGTAGATTAACAGTCCTAAGTGGGTACAGTACTATAATTGGTTGGCTTAGCAGAGTTACTTAAGTTAGGTGATGTGTTCTAATGAGATATTAGTCACGGGAGATACAGGAGCACAGTCGACTATTCAAAAAGTGATTTTTAGCAAGTTGCTTGAACTGTGATGGGGATTTGTCGTCAGTTAAGTGGGCCGGAAGGGAGTTCCAGGTTTTTGCTATACAATGACTGTAGACAGACTTACCAGCTTCATTGTTATATTTGGTTACTTTGAGGAGGTTTTGTGTGCTAGAACTCAAGGGCCTGGCAGTTGTATAGGTTGCAAAAGATTTTGTAGGGCTAGGGTGTTTTCAGAGTTATGTATTATTTTGTGGGCTAGTGATAGTTGATTGAGTTGAGGTAGTAGTGGTAGTTCTAGCCAATTGAGTTTTTTTAGGCATTCACAGTGATGTGTTCTGATGGGAGAGGTTGTAGTAAATTTGGCTATGTTATTATAACAACTATCAAGATTGTTTAGGTCGGATTTGTGGAGATCTGTAAGCACGGGGGAGGCATAAAGTAGGGTGGATAGTAGGTGAGTCCTCGCTATTGTAGTTTTAGAGTGGTCAGTGAGGAATATTTTATTGCGATACAGTAGGCCAAGTTTTTTTATGTACTTTTTTATGGTTATAGAAATATGTAGGTCAAATCTAAGGTGATATCTGTTTCAACCCCTAAGAGTTTGGTATGATTTGTGGGGGTGATTGTGGTCTTGTTAAAGGAGGAGATGAAGAAAGAGTCAGTGGGAGGTATGGATCTGTGGGAGCTAAAGAGTACTAGCTTTGTTTTATTTGGGTTTAGAATGAGCCTTTGGTTTGTAATCCAAGTTTCTGCTAGGGAAAAGCATTCTTGTGTTAGGGAGTGAAGGATGTTAATTGATTTGGCTGCGCATATTATGGTGATATCATCTGTATATTGCACTATTGAGGCTTTAGGAATACTGTTTGGGAGCTGATTGGTGAAGAGGGTAAAAAGAAGTGACCCCAGGATGGAGCCTTGGGGTACTCCTAGGGAGACTGGTAGGGAGAGGGAGAGTTGGTTTTGCCACATAACTGCTTGTTTCCTTCCCTCTAGGTAGTTCTTGAACCAGGATATGGCAGGGGTGGTAAGGTTTAGAATTGCTAGCGAAAGAAGGAGTTTATTGTGGTTAACCATACTGAATGCTTTGGACAAGTCAAGGAAGGTGGCAGATACAAGGAGTCCATTGTTTCTGTGAGTATTGACAATGTTGGTGAATTCTGTTAGTGCAGTGGTGGTGCTACGGAAGGGTCTAAAGCCATGTTGTTGTGCTGCTATTAGATTATTTTCTAGGAGATATTTCATTAGTTGCTTGTGTATTACCCTGTCTAAAATTTTAGATAAAGGCAGTAGTATGGCTATAGGGCGGTAGTTATTGAGTTCCAGGGAGGTTCCCCCTTTATGTAGAGGGATGATAAGGGATATTTTCCACAGCTTGGGTACTATACACTCAGAGATGGATCTGTTAATTAGGATGGAGACAGGATATGATATGGCTTCTGCAGCCAGGTGGAGATATTCAGCGGGTAATTTATCTGTGGCTAGAGATGTTGGTTTGAGCTTGCGGAGTAGGTTTTCAATGGATTTGGTTGGTTCTGGGTAGAAGTTGAACTTGGGGCAATTGTTAGTTGGGGGTGGAGGGGTGGAATTGCAGGGGTGTGGATGTTGTCATAGCGTTGGTTGTTTGCAAGGGATGGTTTCTGTAAAGTATTTATTAAATTGAGTGGGGATGTCTTCTTGGTTCTTATCTATTTTTGGGGTTGGGGTAGTTTTACCTGGTTATAGAATAGAGTTAATTGTTGCCCAAAATTTTTGTGGGTTGTTCCTGTGCTTATCCTGTAACTTTTGGTAATAAGATGTTTTGTCTGTTTTGGTGAGTTTTTTTGGCTTTGTTACGTAGTTCAACATATATTTGTTTGTTCAATTGGGATTTACTGTTGAGGTAGTTGGTCCATGACTTGTTTCTTTTTTTGAGAAGGGATTTTGTGTTTGTGGATAACCAGGGGACATATTTAATTTTAATTCTTGCTGTTCTGGAGGGGGTGTGATGGTTTAGGGTGTTTAAGAAGGTAGTACTGAAATATAGTACAGCTTCATCAAGAGGTAGGTTTTTTAGGGGGGCCCAGTTGCACATTTTTAGGTCATTTATAAAGTTGGAGCGGTTAAAGTGTTTTTTTGTTTCTAATTAAGCACGTAGATATTTGGGTCAGTTGTGGTGATTTTGATCTGAGTAAGAATGTGGCTTGGTGATCACTCAGAGTGTCTAGTAGACACCCTGCTAGGGATATCAGTGATGGGTGAGATACAAGTATCCAATCTAGAGTGGATTGTTGTTTGGTTCTCTTGTCTGTTCTTGTGGGGGAAGTGATGAGTTGGTTTAGGCCATGTAGGTTAATATGGGAGAGTAAGATATGACTGGAACAGTTTTGCCAGTCAGTATTAAGGTCTCCTAATACTATGCTTTCCTGGGGGAGGGAGGTAGATATCCATTCTAGGAGTTGTTCTGTAATGGGAAATTTGTTGCCTGGAGGGATGTAGCATCCTATGATGTTGATGTGTTTACTATCATTAAGTTTTAGTTTTATTAGAGTGAGTTCAACTTTATTGAGGTCTGGGGTTGTTATGTCTACTTTCTCAAGGATGAGGTGAGATTTATACACTATAACAACACCGCCCCCTTTTTTTACCAATTCTATCACTATGAGTTATATTGCAACCTGGTGGACTGATTTCATTGTTGTGGTTGCCAGGATTAAGGCAAGTATCTGTTAGTATGACTATCTCAGGTTGATAAAAGGAGAGTAGTACATGAAGGTCGTGGACTTTGTTTCGTATACTTCTGACATTTAAATTTAAAATTAGGAGCGTGGATTTGTCTCGGTGGAGTAGGGTATTATTCACGTTGAGGGTTGGGGCTCCTAGATTTTGTGGGCCTGGGTTTAGGTGCATATCACCACAGCTAATGAGTTGGGTTCTGAGGTAAAAATAGAGTTTGAGTAGTTTGTTTAGGGTCTTAAAGTTCTTTATAGTTGTTTGGGACTGGTAGTGTGATGGCTGTAATCTGTGTGCATAGTGGTGAATAAAGATGGTTTGGTAGTGATATGGGACTAGTTGAGTAAAAGCATGTGTTGTAATAATGTTAGAGTAAGTAGTTTTTCTTGGTATGTGGATAAACGTAAGTTGTTTTTGATGGTTGGTGATAGAAGTTAGCAGTGGGAGGGTGGATACACCTAGGAACAATAGTAAGAGGTGTATGTATGTGGGTTTGGGTAGTCTGGGCATGGTTTGGTTTGGTTTGGTCATGAGTGAGATATGTGCTTGGGATGGGGTAGGTGTGGTGGATGATGAGAGGTGTTGTTTGTGATTGTAAGGTAGTCAGATGGAAGACTGTGCTTTACAGGATGTGGAATAGTGGAAGAGAAGGAAATGGGTAGCACAGCAGGGCTACACTAAATCTATTATATCTCTCTTACTTACTAGAACATCTGGACTATCAACTCTCCTTAGGCTTACTACTTGTTGTTTCTTTTCTTTGTACACCAAATGTGTATTTTTCCTTGTTTGTATCTTTTTGGCTGTATTTTACTGGTTTAGTTTTACACCAAATTTATAGGCCATTTTTAATGTATAAATTGTCCCCTTGCAGAGATGAATTAAGAGCTGCAGGGTATATTTTATGGGCTATGTGCAGGGGAGCTGGATGAAATTACTGTGTGCAGGGTATATTTGTAGGTTAAAGAGGTAAGACCCTTGGGGGAAAATCTAGCTAGGTTACACAATATGGAGGGAGCCTAGAGGTGCCTTTAGACCCAGGGCAGCATGAAACAATACATAGGTAGAGTGTTAAGGTACTAGTACATGTTATGGTATTAACCTTATTCAAATTGCAGGTTGGACTTCAAAGACTTTTAACCAAGTAAGTTTTTCAGGGTAACATCCTTTCAGTCAGGAGTGTCTTATACTGGGGTAGTTTGAGGGGGACTACCTAGAAAGAAAACATTTGTTATGAGAAAGACCTTATCAGCACTAATAACCTGCCACCAGTCAAGCAGGCATAACACTGTCACTTAAACTATGTAATATACAGCAATACAGGAGCTCCATACAGCTACAAAGCACAGTATATACTTTTTAGTTACATAAATGGTCAACAAACAGTTAAAATGTATCACTAGCTTTATAGACTACTCTTGCAATCAGACTATGATGCAGGTAATAATTGTTAAGGTTTTCTACAATGCTGTGTCCTTGTTTGATGTTAAACATTTAATCTAGATGCCGGACAAGTACATTTTCCTTGTAAAAGCAGTCCAAAGGAGAATGGATAGTTAGACAAGCTAAGAGCAGCCATATGGTAAGCAGTTCTGTTAACAGATTTTATCACAACAAGTAATAAGTTGCTATTCCAAGTTTAGGAGTCTTAGTACAGTTTTAAAAACAAGCAGCTAATCAGGCTAAAAACAGACATATAGTATGCAGTTCTGTTATCCGTTCTCACTACCACAGCGTAATTCTTAACAAATAGCCTTTGCTATGCTTGCATTAGAAACATGTGCAATATGCACTTAAGTAAAGCAGTACTAGGTGAAACAAAAGCATGCAGTACTCAATAAACAAACAGTTGCAGCCACAAAATGCAAGGAGAAAATTAACAATATTTATGACAAGAATAACATGCACTTAAGTAAAGCATTAGTAGTATGTGAAACAATATCATGCAGTACACAGAAAAACAAACACAGTTCCAGCCACTATCGCTATAACATAAGATGATAGTCAGTTTGGTAAATGTGTACACTGTCAAATATAGCAGTAAAAGAGGCTAAAAATAAAGGTTTATATTTTCACAATTAAGAGTAATCAAAAATTCTAGTACTTGCATGGGAGCTCACAACACCAGGGACTACAGCTGCTTAGAGAAATTTAAAGATGGCTCCCAGGGTTAAAAAACCTCTTACAGGCTAGAGGGGGAGGGTCAATACCACAGTCAGGCAGGGAGGGGATCACCAGATAATACAGTGTAATCAGACCTAGACCAGGGAATGCATGCAAAGCAATGGCTAACACTAACTCCAATTATATCCCTGGGCTTAGCACAAGCAACAAGATATACTTTGATGTTGACATCCACACTCTGTTTATTTAGTAGTTGGGTAGTCTTTGTGGTGGTCAGTACAGTGACTAGTATATTTCTCTGTTCTCTTTCCAGGTGGGATAATTACTCAGAAATATTTACACTTGTAGGGTGTGGTACAGGAATGTAAAAAATGACAGTGTGGTTTCATAGGATCATAGGAGGTTACTAGGCTTTCGACCCAGAGGTCATTTCAACCCTAGCCATTTCATTCCAATGTAATACCATCGACAATCTAGTCAACACCCATGAGTGTATTTAGTAATGACTGCCCATGTCCAGGAGGATAGTGGGTGCTATTCCAGGTAGGAATTTACAGTGCCCCATTCACTTGTCCAGGTTCCTTTTGAACAGTGTCATTGAGGTTGTCTGCTTCACATGAATTGGCAGCCTTTTCCAAAGATGCAGCAGTCACTGGGAAGCAAATCCATCCCTCCAGCACATCCTATTCAAGTTGCAGGCCATATTTAGGTCCCTGGAATGGGTAGCTCTAATCCCATTTGATTTAAGGATGTGCAGCAAATTCATTAGGTTAGGGTTGGAGATTGCTCAGTATGCCAGGCATAAGTCTCTCCTAAGAAGTCTATGATACTGAGTATAGTGACAGGGACTTTAGTCAGTCTGTGTAAGGCACGTGCTGGATTCCCTTGAGCTTCTTAATTAGAATCTCTGAGTTCTTTACAATTGCTGCAGGTGCTTTGTATGGTACATGCTGAAAGGGGCATTGCACTGAATTATGGGCCTGAATAGTGCTGAGTATAGAGGGGTCATAACCTCCTTTGCTCCAGAGGCAATGCCTTTGCTAATCAAGTGTGCTAGGTAGAAAACCTTTCTTACTACAGTAGACACATAGTGGTCAAAGTTAAGGTCGCAGTCTACTTGTAATCCTAATTCTCTTATCACTTTGTAGGTACATAGGGTATTGTTCTTAATTTGATAGTGTGAAGGAACATTGTTTTTACTGAAGGGAATGGTGATGCATTTCTTTGCATTCAATTTGAGACTGTGACTAAGACACCAGTCTTTGGTCTGCATAAAACCCTCCTGAAGTACACTTGCATCATTTGGGGATTCAATAATTGCATCCATTTTGCAGTCGTCTGCACACTTGGCCAGCCACAGCCCCTTAGTTTTGTCCTGAACTTCTGAGAAGTACATACTAAACAGTAGGGGGCCCATCACTGACCCTTGTGGCATCCCGCTGGTGACAGGTCTGCTGGTTGTTGTGTCACCCACTTTGATAGTGTGTGACTAGTTTGTGAGCCAGTTGGCAACCCATCTTACAACAAAGGGGTTTATATCCAGTTTGCTAAGTTTATTGGTAATGCCTGAGTGTGGAATTGTGGCGAGGCCTTTGCCAAGTCAAGGTATACTGTGTGTACAGATATGCCCTTATCAATGGCCCTGGTCACGTTTTCAAAGAAATCCACCAGGTTAACAGGCAGGATCTTCCCTTGATGAAGCTGAATTGAGTCAGATCCAGGGTTTGGAGTTCACCTATGTCTTTATGTATGAGGTCCACGATGATACATATGTTCCATGGTTTTACAGATGAGGCTGGTGAGACTTATGGGTGTATAATTCCCTGGATCTGTTGCTAAGCCACCTTTGTAGAGGGGAATAACTGTTGTTGTTCTCCGTTCTGCAGGAACAAAGCCTGTGGTTAGGCTGTGATTGAATAGGGTACTTGATGGTGATGCTAATTCATGCTTTAGTTTGTTTAGAAGACACCATGGAATGCTGTCTGGTCCCATAAAGGCTCTGTTTATTTGCCTTAGACAAGGTTTTAATGACCTGCTCTTCAGATATGTAGGGTGGGGAGAGGGAAATTGGGGGCATGGTGTATGATAAGTTTGGAGGGATAAGGGAGTGAAATGTTCACCTAATATGTCCACTAGCAGGTTTGCTATCTTTGCAGGATCAGTGTGTGTGATACAGTTAGTCACTAGGTCGGCACATGCTTGGGCCCTACCTTTTAGGCTAAGTATTTATCTGTAAAAGGCCTCATGGTTATCCTTGGCTGTGCTTGCTAAATTTTTCTTAAAGTTACCCTTAGAGGATTTAACATGTTGTCTTATTTGCCTGTTGAAGCTGAGGAGGATGCATTTCCATTGTTGCCCCCCACCCTTAGTTTTCTTAGACAGCAACCTTTTGCATTTGTTTTAAAGTTTGTCGATGCTGGATGCCCACCAGGTCAGCTTGCTTTTACTTGGGGCTCTGGCTTTGATTCTCTCTGGAACAGCTGAGTCAATACACTTATACAAGTGACTATACAGGGCTTTAGTGTAAGCTTTGGTGTAGTTACCACTTCCAGCTGGGGGTGAGGCTTTGAAGGCATTTATACCTTTTTCCTAGGAGGGTATAGTTTGTTTCAATGAAGTTTTTTAGCCTGACTTCACCCTTTGTGGCTTCTGGTGCTAGTGCCAGTTCAAAGGTGACTGATTTGTGGTCAGATTTGACTAATGATTGTCCAACAGTGGCGGTGGTGCATTTGTTTGTCATGTTAGTGAGAACCAGATCTAGTATGTTTGTTCCTCATGTTTGGGTTTGAATAATTTGTTCCAGGGCATTTAAATTAACAAAGTGAAGGAACTTTTGTGCTAGTGAGTTAGGGCTAGAGTAGGTTTCCATGTTGATGGTTGGATAATTGAAATCCCCCATGATCAGAGTGTTTGGCAATATTTGGATTGACTCCACTTTGGTCAGGTAGGCCTTGTTGCGCATCATGCTCCATGGAGGGTGATCTATAACTAGCTATGACTTAAATAGGGGTCTTACCCACAGTAATCTGAACTTGGAGTAACTCCAAGGAGTTTTCCAATCCAAGTAGTCGGGAGGTGAATTTAACCCTAATATAGATAGAAACACAGCCTCCTTTGGTTCACACATGTTCATTTTGTGGTCTGAAGGTGAGGAAGGCATTATAGCCTTGCAAGGCCAGGGCACTCTTTGAAGCCTTAAACCAGGTTTCTGTGACTGCACAGACATCTATATCTTCCAGTGATTGATGTGCTTCCAGGGGAGTGCAGTTTTTGGTTTAAACTCCTAGCATCTAGCAGCATAACCCTTATTTTGTTATGGTTGACAATTCTGTTTTTGAGACCTTGCCTAAAAAGGCACTATGGGGGAGGCAAGAGCCTTTGACAGCAGCCAAAAGCCTATTGGTGCCTGGTGCAAAATATCTCTGGCAAAGCAGTGAGGTTTGTCGAGCATGTCATCCCAGGCTGACAGAAACTGGATCCCCTTTGAATGACACCAAAAACCAAGCCAGTTATTGAAACTGATCATTCTTGTGTATACTGTGGTATCATTCTAGGTGAGGGTAATATGCTGCTCAAGGTTAGGGACATATAAGCCTGGGACACATACTCGGAGAGCTCAGTCATGTCTCTCTTCATATAGTCCAGTGATGTACACTTCAGATCATTCATTCGAACATGAGTGATGACAGAGTCATAATGGTACTTGTTGCCGAGAGACCTGAGTGCATGTGTGATCTGATGAGTCCTGGCACCTGACAGGCAGCTGACTGTGACTTTCTCCTTATCTAACCTAGTGAGTGTGACATTGTTTTGTCTCACTATGAAGTCCCCAGTGACAAGAACATTTGTTTGAGTGTTATGCCTTAAGGTTTTGGTAGGTGAGACACTGATGTTGCTACATGTCTTGGGTGCTGTGGGAACTGTGTTAGTTGTAGCCAGTCTTTTTTTTTTTTGGAGGTCTCTGGTGTCTCAATAGGTTTTCTGAGAGAACCTCTGTATATGTTGATTTATGTGCTGGGTACATACTATGTGTATGAGTAGTGGTACTATGCACATGAGTAGTGGTGGGTGGGCTGATAACCTCTTCAGTGTTACTGTTTCGAGTGTGAGAGAGCAGGGATTCAAGATTCTTGGTGTAGATACATCTCTTGCACGCTATACTAGAGTGAGCTATTAGTAGAGGGTTGTCAGTGTACAGGAGGCAGTTGCTACACTGCCTGAGGAGACCCAAGTCAACAAGGCTGGCAGGAGAATCAAGAGTATTCCAATTGTCCATAATGGTATGTTTGAAGACCTGTTATCACAAAGAGGGTACTTTCAAGACTGATCTAGGAGGTGCACTATAGATGGGTATTTCTGATGGGGTCTTTTGCTGGTCTTTGAAAAGGTCACAGCTCAATACCTCTTAGACTGGAGATGCACTAAATATGAGGACTACACTAATGTACTACAGCTGTAGCTAAGGGAAAAACTGTTGAAATTACCTGTCCGGTTATGACACACAATTGCACTGCAAGCAAGCAGAAACTCGCTCAAAAGTGGGACTTAAATACCAGAAGCTAAACACTTAAAAAGAAACTTTAAAAAAACTCAACAGAACCAATGAGGGTGCTTACTCCAAGCCCTACACTAATCACCTTCACCAGATAGGTTTCAGTCAGCACACTACTCTCACTGGGGTGCAGAAGGGCCCCTTCCAATCAAAGATGGCTTGGAAAATGTGCTCAGAATACAACAACCACTACAAACAGACCCAGATGCAGCAAACCTGTTTCTGGGCAATGCTACAGCTATTAGCTACACTACTTTAGGTGGGAAACACTAAAAACAAATATATATATATATATATATATATATATATATATATATATAAACACATTCTTAGGGCGTACGGTGGTGAGGTTCTCGATCTCGATTTGGCTCCTGGGCTCTGCTGTCTCATGTCATGTGTCCCCTGTGGTGGCGTGGGTTTCCTCTCCGGCTCCGGGTTCCTCCCACATCCCAAAGACATGCTGCTTGCGTGTGTGTGTGCCTGTGGAAGGTTGTGCGCCCGCGGGGGGCAACCTGACACTGTAAACACCACTGCCATTCTGCCTGGACAGGTGATCCGCAGTGGCGCACTTACCTACCCGATAAAAGCTAAAGAAGAAGAAGAAGATATGCGAACACATTCTTATCCAATGAATATAGCATGCATTAGAAACGGTTTCTTTGGTTTAAGTGTAGTTTATACACACACACACACACACACACACACACATATATATATATATATATATATATATATATATATACATACATATATGGATCTACCACATTCTATAGACTTACTGTTTTATCAAATCATGTTTTATCGACTCCATTCCTGCAAAAGCTCATTCCATCAAGTCTGTGTTTAGTCAACTGCCATTCCATTGAACATAATGTTCAAAAGCGACATATTAACTCCTCTCTCCTTATTTAAATAACTTTCAAGAAAAATAACTTCCAGCTAACAAAGCACTACATTCAATCACCGGAAGTAAAGCAGAAGTAAAATAGTACAGGAAATTCCCATAAAGCAGTGTGATTTTAAAGGGATAGAAATCACAAAACAAAAGGAAACCAGTATCAAAGTTTTAGCATTGTCGCTATGGCAGTAATAACATCTACACAACTGTAATCCCTTTTATATTGCAAAATGTCCTAAAATTGCTGATGTCTCTGCATTGATTTTTTTTTCTTTGGTGAAGGAGGACAAAAGGCATTCATCTGTAACCACACTTCATCTACCCTATTCTGCTCACGAACTACAGCATGCATTATATTATGGAAATCCAAGCAGTGCTTCCTAATTAAGCATTTCAATCTGCAGTGCCACGCCTCCACTTTAGTTTGCGTTCTAGGTAGAAAAAGAGTAAGGTAAGAGTAGACACATTCCAGAACTGAATGGGAAACAGAGGAGGAAATTGTGCGGTGCAAGTGGATCTGTTACTAAACTTTCTCACTTTGCCCAATATATACCACTCTGCAAAGTACTTGACCAACTCTTTCCCTTCAGATGGGAAGCTGTCTTTCATTGCATTAAATGTCATTAATACAACAGACTCTGACAGAAAGACTAGAGCAACAAGCTTCTTAACAGCCACCTTGAATGTCATTATTGAATTATAAACAGATGCCAATCCTATTTCCTCCACAAGTTTTGAGACAAATGGAAAAAGCATCCTTTAGGTACAGCAGCATTAACGTTACGTTGTACGGCTTTCACTGCTGCGATTTCGAAGTCACACAAAATGAAGTGTACATTAC
>NC_056735.1:1444305129-1444407629 GCF_019279795.1 Protopterus annectens | reverse complement strand
CCCTTAAAAGGTCTTGTTGAATAATGGAGCTAGCATTTCTAATCACTGTACATTACTGATATTATGATGTTTGACACCAATATGCTAAACAGCAATGGGCGTAGCAGTGAAGTCTTCAGTACTGCAGTATTTTACTTTCATCTCTACAGAAGTATAATTCTAGATTTACATTGTCCTCTTCCAGTTAGTTGGCTAGTTTATCTCATTCACACTGGGGATTTCTCTCCCATATGTTTTATTGACCCCCACCCCAAGTCTCCTGTGTGGCAGTGCCAATGGCATGGCTGAAATACAGACGTACCAAATACTCTGGATTCTTTATAACCATTTCTGTGGTTGTCTACAAAACAATTAGTACTGAAGAACTCCACAAGCCTACTTCACATAATTTTTCCATAATTTTCACTGGAAGAAAAGTGACTTGAACAGGCCTGTAGCTGGTGGCTTCTTCTTAGACCAACTCTTATGCAAGGAAATCTGTCTCTTCTCTGTTGTTCTGTGACACACAATATTTTCATAAGGGGAGAGTATAAAGTTAATACATGGAATCCTTTCAGTATCAGAAAAGGGAGCTGACCTGGTCACTGCATCTTCACTACTCAAAGTCCCTTGAGTTCTTATCATAACTTTCAGAATATTTTTCTCATCTTGACCTTGCTCCCCATATTTTCTACCTTTTATCGCTGGCATTCGGCGCTCCTGTTCTTTATTAAATACCGAGTTGAAGAACTTATTTTAGTAAACCTAGTGCTCTTCATTCCAAACTGTAAGCCTGCTTTTCTTACATCCCTTGCCTAATGAAGTACTCTTAAGTTGTAGAACAAATCTGACAATTCTTTTTTACCCATACCTTACTCCTCTAACCACCTCTTTTAATTAGGCTGACTTGACCCAAAAGGTAACTGGTGCAGTTTTTCTTCTTCATCTCCTAAAAGGCCTTTTCTCCAGGCTTTACACCTTTCATCCTCTTATATGTTCTCCTGCCTTCTGTAGTAAGTCTTCATATCTTCTTTACCCCCGGGATGGTTGCCTTCTCTTACTTTCCCAGATACAGAATAACTTCCTCTCTATTCTTGCCTTCCTGGATGCAGGTCTTCTGCTCTGATCATTTCCTGCCAGTTTTTCCATGTTATCTATCAAGTTATTTCTATCAATCTGAAGTCGACCTTCCTGTATTACTTCCAGAACTCCTTTTTTGTCAACTTTCCAATTCCTATCATTCCCTTTCACTCTGAGTTAAAACCAGTGTTACTGAGTTGCTTCCTCAGCTTCATCCTCCCCTTTCTGAATTGGTAAACACAAGATCAAGAATATTACTTCATCATTGCCTGAGATCGTCAAATTCTGCTCAAGTCACGGTACAATGAAGACTTCCACCATATCTGTATAATGCTAATGTACTCATTGCCATTCCTTTACACACCTAGAAAGCATTAATATGCGCATTTTATCTAAATGCATTCTGGTAAAATGAGTGGGAATGCTAAGCTGATGTAGTCCATATAGATTAAATGCATTTCCCCTCTTTTTATCCTAACCTGTATCTGCAAGATTGAATGGGTTTCATTAATGTTTTTCATGGATCAGACTTGCTGCAGTTCTCATTACTACTCTTTTTTCATGTCTTTTTAATAATCATGATGTGGTATAGAATACTCAGTAACAGTTTGGCCTGTGCTGAGTATAATAGTAGGTTTGTTTGGGAATGAAATATGCACAGTGCAAAACATTCAGCATCAAGGCAAAATGTGCCCGTATGCACTTATCAATAAATTCTATACTATACTATACTCTACTGTGCTATATTATATTATCCTATACTATACTGTCCTATACTATACTATACCATACTATACTATACTATACTATACTACGCTGTATTAAGTATATGTCATATACTAGAACATACAAGTGTTTGGATGCGGAAACACTGTGTGTAAATGATTAAAGCACAACTTATCTACAATAAATCCTAAGCAAAATAAAAATTTTTTTGAAGGAGGCAAGCCCCTTTGTGCCCCTATGCCCCTTTCAAGTTACACACACACACACACACACACACACACACACACACACACACACACACACACACATATATATATATATATATATATATATATATATATATATATATATACACACACACACACACACACACACACTGTGAGGCTGTACTACAGCAGTGAAAGGGTAAATTTCCCAATCCCTACTGTACTGCAATCTCACACACAGAAAAAACAGCAATGTGCCATCAGTTAATTTTTGTGAACTGTACCAACACATATTCTGTTAAACAAAAGGGATTTTTGACCACATAAAATGCTCTCACTACATACTATACATCTTCTACCTATCTATCTATATGAGTAGCTGTTTGCTTATTTCATTGTTTTTAGTAGTCTCAAAAGACTTAGTATAAATATTTCCATGGTTTAAACTAGGAAGCTACTACAAGTGTAAACAAAGCCAGTAGGTTTAAAAATAGTATTATAATTACAAAATATAAAAGACTATAAATATGCAACTGTGATAAATAAAGTGACTCTGGTACTGAAAAGTTTGATTTACAGTTGCCTTAAGACTGACTATGAATCAGAACAATAACACAGCAGATTACCTTCATTACGTTTTACCTGCTCTGTACGAGTTATAATACAGAAAAGAGCAACCACAATTAAAATATAAAAGTAATTTAGAAAAAACGGAAGTGCGCTAAGTCATTTAAATGCAGAATGTATGTATCAGTCAGCTTAAGAACTCCATTTGTTTTTTCATTTAGTTGGTAGCATTGAGGCATGGCTAACACTATTGGTTGCATGCTGTGTGACTGATTAAAATCAAGTAGAAGAATGTTCCAGAATGTACTCAACAAGACTATGTGTATTAAACATGACTATGTTCTGGCCATGTGAAGCAAGAGAACAGTATTTTATCATGAACTATACAATAAAACTGAGTCAATATGGTTATGCCAAAAATGAGTTTTGAGACAAAACTTATGTATAAATCTTAGGTGATCATAATAAATGAAAGGAACAGTTGCACACAGAAAAATAAGAACTCCAGTAACTATATTAAATATTTAGATACACATTAAAATTGATACTGTATTTCTCTGGGATAGCAGAGAAAAGCAAGATATCAGCAAACAGCATTTAGTGATTGTTTGGTGATAAAGGCAGAAGTTAAGATTAGCACAGTGCACTCAGATGGAGACCAGTAACCTGAGTCTTGTGTAGAACAGCACACCAAGCAACTTTCCATTAAGAAAAGAATGGATTTCACTAGTAGGGGAAGATAACAGATGTCATTTATTAGATAATTCCAAAAGTGTAGGATAAAGTGATTAAAACCATGGATGGGAAAGATAGGATCCTGTTGTCCAAGATCCAAAACCTGTACTGTCCCCAACAATGAGCAAAGAAGCCATCCTAAGGAAAAAGATGACCTGAGTGGAGGATTTTCAGAATATGATCATTTCCTTCAGGTTGGATGCTGATTAAACAAGGATGTTTATGTTTCCTCTTATGTACATCCAAAGGAAACATCAAATGTTATTATATGTCACATCTGATTTGTTTGTTTTAATTATTACAGCAACTGACACACAGATGCATGCACATAATATTCATACTAAGTATAATAGTAGGTTTATTTCGAAATGAAATATGCATAGTTGTGCCTAATGCTTACTGTTATGATAATCCCAATAAGGTAACGTATTTTTTATCAATGTGGTATAAGAGAACATCTCCTACCTCAACTGTGGCTCCCCTTAACATCCATACAGCTACTTCACTGTGAAGAGTTTGGACAATAGTAGCCCCTATTGGTGTGGCAAGACAAACTGTTAGTCTGCAAACATTGGGTTGGGCAGCTAAGCTTTTTGATTAATGGGTGAGAATGCAGATCAATATCCTACCTCCTCACTCTCCAGCCAATCAGTGTCAGGGATAATAGCCAAACCACAGTCACTAAAGGTACATTTGGGTGCAAAATCCCTCCATCAGTGGGTTGGAATCAGTAATGTGAGGTTTAAAAGTGAATTTGTCATAGCTGAATGCATCTTTCCTTTTTGCCACCCAGAGCAGTAAAGATTAAAATACGGCCATAGCAAAGTAAAATCACCTTAATTTTGGTAGATTTTAGAAACCACTTTGATTGACTGAATCAGTGTTGTATGGCATGTATGTCACTATGTAATTAAGTGCCAATGGATACGATCTTCACCATCTATTAAGTGGGAAAGGCCATTTCCCTGCATTATTGTTAGCCCCAGAAGTGGTTGTTGTAAGAAATGTGTGCATTAAGAATTTTAGAAGGGCTCTTACTAATTTAACTTGTTGGGTGTGATTGATAAAATGAATCTTGAACCAAGTGAAGACATGCAGAAGAAAGCCACAGTTTATACTGAAATTTGTAAGAAGTAATTTAATAAGGTGAAGATTTTTAGGCCTATAAATACTACATCATTTTAGTTATCCCTACCAGTATTAGATGAATCAAACTCTCAAAGAGCCTTTACCGGTGCTCTGCTGACTTTCTTAACCACAACGAAAGAGAGTGAGCCATGGACCAGAACATGATTAGCTAGAGACTATACATTTAATACAATTTCTAAATCATGTTACATTAAAAACATGATAATACAATTTGCTAAAGAATCTTAGAATTCTGCTGCTCTGGAGCTTTGCATATATCTTACAGGAGGATCTTTGCTGTGTTATAGAATTATGTTCGTTTTTTGCAAAACGTACCTCTGCATGTTGTATAGTGGCATGCTTCATTCAATTATTTCATGAGGAAAGTCACTCATAATCATGGAGGTACTCCACAGACGAAATGTATAGTCATTTATACTTACATTGAAAAGCCTTTTTAATTAGTAGCACTAGTATTATCTGACACACTGAATGCATGTTTCTTTATGTATTTATTGACATTTGCTTACAAGGAAAGTCCAATTGTGTCAAAATGAGCCCAGTTTCAGTGGAGGCCTAAGGAGAAAAGCTCCAATTAACACAGCATATTTTAGTAAAACATTGAGCAAAAACATCCTCTTATGATACATTTCAATAATTTACAATGTTAGAAACAGAGAGAAATACAAAAATGATACTGAGAGAAAGCAGAAAACAATATTTACAATTCAGCTTGCGTACACTTTTTATATTTTTATATTATAATGCTACTAAAAGTCATACTTTTTTATTTTTTGTTTGGAGGCATAGAGAGGAAGGAAACCGTACGAAAAGTTAGTAAGTACAGGAGCTGAACTGAAGTGAATTTTTCCATTTCACCACTACCTTGTCATCTCTACCTTTCCCTGTTCATGGTTTTGATCATTACAGTGTTGGACCTTGCAATGAAATGATGCACAATATATGTTTTTGCAGTCAGGTAGAGATTGCTGTGAGCACCGGCATCCAGCACACCCCTAACACCACTACCTATTTGTTATATTGAAGGCATTTTTCATGTCTTTCCCTGTGCTGAAATAACTACATTAGTTTGGATTCTAACTTCTGATTTACTGATTAAGATACTCTTTAAACACAATTCCATATCATAAATCAAACAAATACTTTCTCTAAATACAATTCCATATAATAAACCAAATAAATACCTTATCTTTTATTCTTTATTCAGAAACTACATCTGTTAATCTTTCCTTTACTTCTTTATTCAGACATCACTTTTGGCAGTCTTTATTGTTTATAGGTTACTTTGTTTTATTGACCTTCAAACCATTCTCATCTATATATCCATTTGGTACTTTTCTGCACCCAGCTTATCATTTGATCTATTACATCTTCATTTGTAGCCCTAGAACCAAATATGGCCATGACACCAGCCTGTCATCATGTAAGAATTTAAAATTATTCCAGTTGTTTTTAGAGCACTAAATGAGCTGTGGCTGAAAATCAAAGACCTCAGTGCTATCGACACCCGCAAGGAGCACAGCTCTCTCAAATATTATGCTTCTCAGTAGGATCCTCTCATCACACCAGTCCTTTGCTAATGGAAAGGAGTCCTCCCTCCCAGTGCACTAAGTCCAAATACCAGCCATTCATTGTACCTCCAACTGGGTACCTTGATTGCCAATTAAGGCACCATATGGGTTAAAACTTCTGTCCTGTCACACTCCATTTTTAAAGTCTTATATGACCCCATAAATATTCCTCCAGACAATAGCCCCACAAGTGCTTGCCTCTTGACCCAACAGGCTGCATTATGACCAGTCCTTGAACTGCACCACATTTCCCTACCAAGGGCCCAACTGCCTTGCTCTGTTGTCACTAACTGGCCATAACACTACTAACCTGTTTCTTTGGTCTTTCTCTTCTCATCTCTTTTTTTCTGCTTCCCTTGATAATCCTAATTACTGCATAACAAGCCTGAATATAAAGTGGAAAATGACCATTCCAACATCTAAAAGCTTGATATCGTCAGTGTGAAAACAGATTGTGTCCTCACCTTCCAGTTCGTGGAGGTATGGCACCATAAATGCCTATATTGTTACCTGCTTCATCTGTGTAACATAACATTTTTGACCTTGTCCATATCTCTTTGTATTGCTCCCTGTTTCAATAACATTCTGGGAGGAATCACAGATCATTTAATATAGTTCCTGGAAAATGTTTTTTGTACTAATGCAATATTTCTGGATACAATCCTAAATAAGCATTGCTTTGAGAATAAATGAATATCACTGCCTTGCAATAACGAAATTCTTGGCTGTCCTAGATCTTTTGCCATCTGATACAGGGTACATCTCAGCTGGTGTTATCATGATATGCCACCTTTTCTAATAAAGGTAACCATACTCAGATGCTACCCTCCTAGATGGACTTGGGCCCTGCTTACTGCCCAGTATAATAAAGAATCACCAAACAGCCATATTGTTTTGGGACCTTTTAATATAGGAAAACATTAGCAAATGACAAAAGCCTCTGATTCTCTGGTTGTTTTCTTATCCTTTGCCTATCATTTCCTTCTTCCCTTTGGTTCACATTTTCCCTTCATTTTGAATTGAATTTACTGTTTATATGATTGCATATGTATTGTGCTATCAAAAACCCATTTTGTTATTTAATGTAGTTTAAATAGGCTCCTAGTGACAATCTATATTCTTAATGATCTTTGCAATAGATTCTTGCTTCACTAAATCTGAAGTCTGCCAGTCCTAAGTGAATACATATCAAATGCATTGAATCAATTTCCCATTTGAACATATTGAACTATTCCCATAAAGATACCTCCACCATGCTAACCTCTCATTAATGCCACTAAAACAACCACCTATACCCCCCAAAGATTTCCCCCAAGTACAACTAAAAATCTAATCTTCATTTATGTGGAGACATACACCACAACCCTGGCCCTACTCTCACCCAACAAAACACAGCCATGAAAACTTCCCCAAACCAACAATAAATCAAACCTCACCTCTACTATCCACCATATCCAAAAATAGCTCTGACATCCTCTTCATAAATATAAACCTGAGAAGTCTCTTAAACAAAATACATGAGCTCCACACCACCCTATCACTATATCCTCCTGACATTGCTCAACTAACTGAAACCTGGCTTAAACCTCACATAAACAATAATGAAATCATTCCCACTGGCTACAATATCCTCAGACAAGACAGGATGACAAAACAAGGTGGTGGAGTATCAATTCTATATAAAGACACTCTTAATTTAAAAAAACTGAAGGTAAACATCCCAGATATTGATAATATAGAACTCTTAGCATCACGTCTAAAAATAATTAACAGCAAACATATCATCTTACTAGCTGTACACATACCACCAAATAACAACCCCTCCACAATAGAAAACCTTCTCTCATGGGCCTCAGCCACATTTAGCAAAGAAACTATACTAGTTGGTGATTTCAATAGCAATTGGCAAACCTTCTCATCAGATAGCCTCTCAAATCATATCAACCTACATGGTTTCACCCACCTGATTCATTCACCCACTAGAATTGATCAAATCAGCAACAAACAATCCATTCTCAACTGGACCCTGATTAGCAAACCCTCTCTAATCCATCTTTCAGGCTGTTTACCAGACAGCCTAAGTGACTACCTAATAACCTTCTTTCTAAGACACCGTAGCTCACCCACAAAACCATAAACATATAAACAAATCCATAATAAAAAAAATTTCTCCATAGACACCTTTAATCAACTAATTCTAAGTTGTAACTAGTCCCTATTAAAATACCTCCCACTAGATGCAGCAGTTGATTATTTCAATTACATATTTCTTGATGTTCTAAAGACACTTGCTTCCATAAGACACATAAGAACAAAAATTAACAACTGCCCATGGCTCTCTAAAGAAACCAAACAGTTACTAAAACAAAGAGACAAACTCTGGTATCAGCATATAACCAACAAATAAAAACCTTTCGTAGTCACCTACAGCCACCTAAAAAATGTCTGCAAAAAGCAAATAAGAGCTGATAAAAACAGTACTATACAAACATTCAGTCCAAACACCCGAGACGGGTGTTGACGTGATGTGATTTCTGCTCAGTGCTCTGAATGTCAAAGTAAAGAAATTCAATGAAGCACGGGTAAATGGTGGGAGTAACTGTGACTCTCTTAAGGTAGCCAAATGCCTCGTCATCTAATTAGTGATGCGCATGAATGGATGAATGAGGTGCCCACTGTCCCTACCTACTTTCTAGCAAAACCACAGCCAAGGGAATGGGCTTGGCAGAATCAGCGGGGAAAGAAGACCCTGTTGAGCTTGAGTCTAGTCTGGCAATGAAGCATGGGTAAATGGCTGGAGTAACTATGACTCTCTTAAGGTAGATCTCCATCAATCAGCTTATCCATCCAGGCCACACCCCTACCCCATCCCCAAATACCAAAAACACAGAAGAAAGCATAGCATCCCACTTTAACTAATTTTTCATAAACTCCATCCTCTCACTCATAAAAAACAAAATAGCCTGCAACAAATCACCCACCCTACTATCACTGATTCACCTATCTCTCTCTCTCTCTCTCTCTCTCAAACCTGTCCAAACAAGTACAATAAAGAAATTGCTAAGCCAGCTGAAACCTATAACCCTTGCCACTGACACGCTGCTGAACGACTACCTCAAATTAGTAGCCGATGTCATCTGCTACTCAGTTTCAATACTGATTAATAGATCTATCACTGAACAATATGTACTTAAAATCTGGAAAACCTCATACATAATCCCACTCCACAAAGGAGGCTCTTCACTAGAACTATCTAACTATTGTCCAGTATCTATACTATCCCCTCTTTCTAATATCTTAGAAATGTGCGTCCACTCTCAACTGATGCAACACCTACTATCCAATAAGCTCCTTTGCCATGCACAACACAGATTTTGACCAGGCCATAGTACCACCATGGCACTGCTCAAATTTACCAGTACTGTCAACCAGCTAAAAAACAATGGCCAAATGATTGCCTCAATATTTCTTGACATGTCAAAGGCATTTGACACAGTGTCCCATGAACAACTCCTACATGAGCTTGCATCACTTGATATATCTAGAAACACTCTCATTTGGTTCCAAAATTACCACTATGACCACTATCAATCAGTCAAATGGCCAGATGACCTCTCTTCCCCACTTCCCATTACAGTAGGTGTTCCACAAGGCTCAATTCTTGGGCCTCTGTTCTTCACAGTTTGACCAATAACCTACACAAAGCTACTAACCTTGCTTCTATCATACAATATGCAGATGACTCCACTCCACCGCACCAACCCTTAAACAACTACAAGACCATACTCAAAAATATTTTACTTCCATTGAGTATTTCTTAGAAAAATACCAGCTCATCCTTAATCCCAACAAAACCAAACTAATGTTGTTCCCTAACCAATGCCAAAAAACAAACTCCCCCAACCATGACTTTACTATCACCTCACAATCAAACTCTACTTAAACCCACCTCAGAAACCAAGCTACTAGTTATTCTAGGTGATAAGTTAAAATTTGACAGACATATATCTTATGCCATCAAAATGGCCCACATTAAATTAGGTTCCCTTTACAGAATTAAACCTTTCTTAACAAACTCTTCCAGGCAAACTATTGTCAGGACCCACCTACTATCCACTTTACTCTACACCTCCCCTATATTTACTATCCTGAAAAAATTGACTTAAGCAAACTTGAATCATGCTACCATAAGAGAGCCAGATTTACTGTTAACCTACCCCACAGAACCCATCATTGCCTTGCTCTGAAACAACTCAAATGGCTAGAGCTGCCCAACCTACTAATCCTAAACAACTTACCATAGCCCATTCCATTGTTTACCTACCCAACAAATGTCCAACCCTAGAGGACCTAGTATACACCCATCTCAATAGCAGGACTCTACAATCCTCAAAACAATTACTACTCAAAGTTACAAAACCTAATAACCGCTTTGGAGACTCACTATATTCTAACTACGTAACTAAATCATGGAACTCCACCCCTCAGAACATACTAAACGCATAAAACCAAACGCACTTCAAAAAACTGATAAAGTCCCACCTAAACGACAACTGGTTATGCTCGTGCTCCTCACCAGGCTGAACCCATTTCTCCCCTCCTCACCCTCTCTCTTCCTATTCTCGACTTTCACTATATCTCTATGCTTACTGAATCCCTTACTTACTCCCCTCCTCACCCTCTCTCTCCCTACTCTCCACTTTCACTATATCTCTATGCTTACTGAATCCCTTACTTACTCCCATCATTACCCTCTCTGTCCCTACTCTCCACTTTCACTATATCTCTATGCTTACTGAATCCCTTACTTACTCCCATCCTCACCCTCTCTGTCCCTACTCTCCACTTTCACTATATCTCTATGCTTACTGAATCCCTTACTTACTCCCATCCTCACCCTCTCTGTCCCTCTCTGTCCCTACTCTCCACTTTCACTATATCTCTATTTACATACTGATCCCATGTGATTTTAAGTATAACAACATTAACAAATTACAGTACGAACAGGTATATCTGAGATACTACTCCATTGTATATTGAGCTGTTGTATCCCTGAGACACTACTCCACTGAATGATTTCTTGACACTGGGTGTAACTGGCAAAATATGTGTACTAAGTAATCCTGTTGTCTTTATTACTAACTTGAACTGTGATAATATATTATGTGATTTATTACTATAATTTTTCTGATTTCAGTATTGTTTAAAATACTGACTGCTATGTTATTATGTGGAGCTTCACAGGCCTCTGCTGAAAATAGGCAAATTTGCCCAGTCAGACTTCCTGGTAAACAAATGTTAAATAAATAAATAAATAAATATAAAAAACAGTAGGAGAATGACAGAGGCAACCATGCAGCATTAATGTACGAACTTCCACTGAATATATATAAAAAGAATTTTCACTAAAGATATAAAATAAAACTCAAACTTTGTGTGCACGGACGGTAAGAGCTTTCACGTTTGCTTTGTCAGACCAAGAAACACCTATCCCAAAACTTAGTCCTTATATAGCTATGTTAAACTTGTGACATACTAATTCAATTAAAGAGTAATTAAACATTGTATATGCAAGATGTAAAATGAGGTAAATATAAATACATAATTAAAAATCTAGAGACCAGTCTTCAGTTTTAAAAATAAACCAAATTTGAAAAGGTTATTATGCCATTCCACACAAAGATTTTCACACTAAAGAAAATAGGAACAGTGCCCTGTGGAAAATGTAATTTCTGTGGGTTTATAAATACCAAATCTAGTTTTGTTCACCCTGATATAAACAGAGAATTTAAATTTAATGTCAGTGCTAGTTGTGAAACTTCACATGTAGTTTACCTAGCAGCGTGTGATACTTGTTCTGCATTTTACGTGGGAAAAACCAACAGGATTTTTAGAACCAGAATTAGAGAACCTCTATATGCTATAAGAATTGGACATATTAATAATGTTCTAGCTAAACATGTAATAAATCAGGGTGACACATACTTTTAGTTTTATGATTATAGATATAGTCATACCCATAATTAGACAAGGGGATATTAGAAATAGCACAGAGAAAAAGGAGATTAATTGGATCTTAAAGCTCAGAGCCGATAGAGGTAAGGGACTCAATGAAAAAGCTTCACTTCAACCCATTCTAAAGTCACGTAGTTTACAAGTTTCCTCTAGATAAAGTAGGCTTTTATGTCTTATATATCATTTAATATACATTTACATCCTATACATTTTCTGTAATGTATATAGTCTTGTGTAAATAAAGTTTTTAAATAATAGAGTTTTAATTATGTATTTATATTTACCTCATTTTACATCTTGCATATACAATGTTTAATTAATTACTATTTAATTGAATTAGTACGTCACAAGTTTAACATAGCTATATAAGGACTGAGTTTTGGGATAGGTGTTTCTTGGTCTGATGAAGCAAATGTGAAAGGGCTTACCATCTGTGTACACAATAAAGTTTGAGTTTTATTTTATATCTTTAGTGAAAATTCTTTTTATATATATTCAGTGGAAGTTCGTATCATATTTAATCAGTGGAAGTTCGTACATTAATGCTGCATGGTTGCCTCTGCTATTCTCCTACTGTTTTTTACGTTTATATATATTCTCAAGTAGAGGCATTCATTTCACTGAGTGTGTTCATTTTATTATGGCTACAAATAAATAAATAAATAAATGAATAATGTTTTTCTTGGGGAACTTCTGCAGCTTTTCAAAAGCAGTTTGTACCAACAGAAACTGGTAAAGACCCTGATTGCGTTTTTCATAAATTAATACGTTTTTGCCCACCTGATAAGGCAGATAAGCTCTTTCCATATTTTTGTAACACCACCTGTTACCATTTACCATTATGATGTACCTTCGCTATACTTAGCCAAATGACAACCATATCCTTGTAGACTACTCTTTCTCTTGTCTCAGTAACTGAATTGTCCCATCTCCCTACGCTGCCCAAGAGCTTAATGAATCTGAATGTCCTGTGATACAGAAATAGGATTCCTGTGGTCCAGTCTGTGGTGACATTATATTTGGGGCTGATCCTATGCAGTCCTTCCATGAGCACAGGAAAACAATTTCCTGGCCAGAAGTTGTCTCTGATCTGATCGTGGAACCTTAAGGCTGGCCTAGTCTTTAAGCATCATTCTTATTGTCCAGTACTTTGTATCATTCCTACATCCTGGCATAAGTAACTTAATCCTGCTGGTTGTACCCTCATGGTTCCAAGAGAATCCTTCATTTACCAACAGTCCACCAAGTACCTTATTACACCTGACAAGGAAATTATTTGTTGTTCAGGATGAAACCATTTAATAAAATCTAGCAAGGACTTACAAGCTGCACTTTGTGTTTTCTTAGCACTGGGAGACCATGAATCCAGGAATCTGTCAAAAGAGAGACATTATTCTAAGTGCATGCAGAAACCCTGATTCAAATTCTCCAAAACTACTTTTAGTGATAATGGAAGCTTCACCTTTTCCCACTGTTTTATGAATTTACACTGGGTATATATATATATATATATATATATATATATATATATATATATATATACACATGTAGATGAAGAATGCAGAGTATCCTTCAAAATGGGTTAGGGACTGGATGCAGGGGGCTTAACCCCCCAGAAAAAAAAATGATTGTAAGGTTCACTGAGGATAGTTTTGGCAAATATATGTAAGTTTTTGCATTCAGTAGGAATGCTGTCAATCTATCAACATGAATCCACTGAATTCTTATCAATGAGGCACCAATCAATAGTACCTCATTTGCCGTCTGCACCTAGAGTCACACTGCTTCTAGAACCACTGTCCTGAACATGAAAAAAGTGTAATCATGTTAAACTTAAAATAATGCCATTAGCAGTGCCTGGTTAATACCTACAATAAAATGATGCTACTGTTTGAAACATCAGTCTCTTCAGCAATGCATGAACATTGAATAATCTCAGTGATCTGCTCTTTAATGCATCAGTTACTATTTGGTTGTGGTGCAGAATACTACCTACCTGTTGGCTAACTGTTATGGCCATACTGGTAGTGACACTGATACTGGCAGCAGTTCCAAGAATGTAACGTCCTTGATTATCCCTGAACATAGTAAAAGCTTCCAGCCAAGGTTCCACAAACTATTCTTCTCCAAAGGTAAACTCTCATGCTTAATGTCCATAAAGCATCTATGTACAGATTTAAATCTGAGCTTTCAAGCCATCTAGTCATAATGAAATCCCATTATGATGCTGAAGCATCTCAGAACAGGCTGACACTTCTGCCTCGAGTGCGGTTGTGACTCTGACTTGGAGGCTTTTATTCCCTTCATTTTATGCACCGGCCAGTGACGTGGTAAATGGGGAGACAGGCTTGTAACTGAGACACTGTTGACCAACACTCTGAAGTGTAATCATGAATCTGGGAATCTGGGGTTTTACTTTTAAAGCTGAAGATTTTTAGTATTTTGCAGATTCCTTGTTTCCCTAAGATATAGTGGTGGTAGAGTCAGTATATATCAGTAGCAGGGAGTGTATAGGGTGCATTAGTGGACAATAACACCTTTTTAGTGCTTTTGTTGAGTTTAAAAGTCATTTGCTTTTGAATTTTGTGACTTTTTGTGATTACAAATATAAGCATTATTCATGAAAGGTTCACAGCTAGTGAGTAAGTCAGTAAATGTCCTCCCAAAGGCATTACCTGCATACAAAGTTCAGGAATCCCAACAGGGACATCATCTCACTGCATTGGCTCTCTTTTTGCCTGCCACCTGGCTGATCTTAGATCTGAAGGCCTACAATTTTAATTACAGTAATCTGAAAATCTTGGCCTGTCAATCGATCTCTAGGCCCAGGCAAGATATGATTTTTAATGAGCCCTACAGTTTATCTAGTGGCAGTGGAACTTCCAACTTGTGGAAAAGTTTCTCATATGCCCTTACTCCTTACTTCATCTGCTCCTCTTCCTAACCAACAATGAAGAAATTATGAAGGTAATGCACAGCCCTCCTTCCCTTTCCTCCTTCTTCCTATATCCACTGAATGACTATGCTGATTTTTATCAAAGGTTGTACATGCAATTGCAAACCCAGTGGACACAGCTCTGTTGAAAAAAAATAACTATTTCCCAATTATACCTCAAAAGGTAGCATTCTTGAAAGTGAAAAGGTAAAAGGTGAAAAGCAACCTTAATGTCTTACTTTGCTAACCTCACGTGTCATTCATCCTTATAATGATTTTAACCGATTCATCTAATGATGCATACTGCACTTTGGCTGCCTGCTTATTAGTTATCTTCTACCAACTGCATGGCCATAGTGAACTTTTGAAAGGCAGCACATGCAATAACACAAACCATTAGCATAGCTTTGTTGACAAAAAAAAATTTTTCTTACAACATCAAACCCTAAAGTTGTCAGTTTTGTGACAGAATAGACAAGAAGTGAAAAGCAGCCTCAGTGTCCAGTTTTGCTAGCCATGGGTTTGCCATATGATTCTGACTTTGTCAGTTATGATGTATACTGCACCCCCAGATACCTCTTGGCCAATATCATTATCAACTAATTTGCCTTCTTTGTATGAAAATTATATATCATGTGAAGTTCCTCCAGTTATTTTTAACATTGTAAGCCGAATGCTGATACCATGAGGTGTTGAAAGACTTGTACCTCAAATGGTCCTGCTACTGTTCCTGCTTGGACTTATATATTCAAGGGGATCCAAGCCACTTCAGCCCTATCCTTCACTGACTTCAAATTCCTTGTTATCACCCTTTGATGGGAGAAACCATCCCAGAAGGAGAATGCTTTCTTAAAGTCTTCCACCAAGAGTTGCACTTGCTATAGACTGGGGTATAAATACAATTTTGGATTATTTTCTGGGACCTACCACTTCAAAGGGATGTGCATTTTTTTGCGAAAGGCACCCCTAAATTGATGTGTGAATATCTTCTCCCACAAAAGCCCTCTACCTCCTGTCACATATCTCACTTGCCACCATTGAAATACTCAACACTTTTTTTTTCCTAGTTCCACAGCCCACTCCTGTGGCATTCAGACCTCTTTTTTTAAAGCATCTGGAACTTGGTATGAGTCCCCACTATGGGAGCTTATATGTAGAAAACAAGAATCTTTTTCTGTACATCTGTTGGCGTCAATGTCCTTTGTGACTTTGAGGTCCATTTTGGTGTTTGGTATCTATGTATTACTGTTTTTTTTTTAATTTTGAACTGAGAAAGATGTATAACTAAGTCAGCCACCAATTAATTTAAGCCCCAGTCTCACACACACACATATTTACACAGTCACAGCACTTGCTAACCTTTTTAAGCCAACTGATCTGGGCACAGATAAACAGAGGTAGGCACAGATTACTGAACACAGTCCCATTCTTTAGACATCTAGTTCTCATAGTTAGCATCTCCTTGTCGCTATGCTTTAAGCAGGTTATACCACTGAACATAGTATTAAATGAAGTACTTCATGACAGCGGTAACATCTGTCCATCCTTACACAGGACAGTCCATATACAGACAGTTGTATACTGCAAAAATATTAAAATGTCAAATGTCGTGAGTTGTTTTAGAGCAAGAAATATCACCTAAGTTTTTCATAATAATTGCACAAAACCCTTTTATCTGAATCACCTTAATGGTGTATAAAAACAATTACAGAGGCTCACCTTCTTCGAAAGTAGAATATGAACTGACATTGACATCAAAAACACAATAACAGAACAAAGGAAAACTTAGTGACATTTCAGTTTAGGATGCACCTCCCCCTTGCTGTACTAGCAGTGGGAAGGATTAGTTGAGTGACAGCATAATACACTTGAGGTCACAATTAAGTGATTGCAGTATATGCTATCAGTGATGGTTAACCCTAGAAATGCTTCACAACACAAATCAATGCTACGTTTTTGACCCCATATCAATGGGAGAACAATGGAAATCTAAACATTGCAGCATTGCTTCCAACACACAAAGACATAATTGTTTGCATAATACTGTGATGACAGGAGTTACTGCCAACCATGCCAGAAGAAGGGCAGTGGATGTATGACTTGTGTCAACACAGCTAGCTGGAATTTTGTAAATAATTATATCTCAGTTGTATATCAAACTGATTTGTGCATATGCTTGTGCTGAAAATGCATTTGTAAGGTTTGCTTGTGTTAAAAATGTATCAACAGTATACCCTGCTGGAAATGTACACGTATTATTGTAACTGAATTAAATGTATATGTTTTAATAAAGGACACTGGGACAGCAAAGGTTAACCAGCCAGCTTACTTTAATAAAAATAAGGGAATTGTAAATCAGCTGTTAAACATTAAAATGGTGTTCCACAGTACTGAAAAGGACCAGAAACAGTGGGTCTGGAAGAAGCCTTTGTTATTTGGCTCAGTAAAAAGTAGAGAAGCCCCAGGCACTGCCCCAAACATTTTGCATGTGTATTGCAGCCATCTGTACTAAATTCCTGTCTCAGCTTCAAAAGGGGATGCTGTGAGAACCTAAAGACAGGTGACCAGATGAGGTCATTCTGCAAGCCATCTTGGATATTATATTTTACAAGGAATAATCTCTGAGGATGGAGTATTCTGTTTTGAGGAACCTGACTCGAAAGACTGCTCATGTATTTCACTGTGCCTTGGTCTATTAAGTAAGTTATTGGGGAATAGTAATTATCCTAGATTCAGTCAGGGAAATATAGTAAAGCTTAGTTTAGAGATTTCTTTTTATTTGTTTGAGTCTGTCCATCAGTGTTATTTTCAATATTCCCTGTGATTTGATCTCTGTGGTTTACTGTAAATGTATATTTAGTATTTTCTTGCTCTTTTATTATTTATTATTAAATATATTTTAACTTTTCATTGTGGTTGGTCCTTTTTAGAAAGTACTTAACATTTGAGAGTGCTTAAATTTATTTTTGACACTTTGTGGGCCATCCCAGAAGGCCTAGCTGTCTTGGTGAACTATTACCATTTGTATTAATATTACACCGTATAATTGCACACCCTTTGTTAAGGGCCTTAGACTGACTGTGGAGTGTTTGGTGGTAGTGATAACTACCTTATACTCTGGAAAGAAAGGGACACAGAAGGCAAATAAACCTTTCCCAGGTGTGTGTGTGTGTGTGTGTGTGTGTGTGTGTGTGTGTGTGTGTGTGTGTGTGTGTGTGTGTGTATGAAAAATCAAATCATGCAGTGTGTGTGTGCATCATCTACTCGGAGCAGGGACACAAAGCACTGGTCTTACAGAGAGGGGGCTGGAGGTCTCAGCTTGGACACTCAGCTGAGGACCTAACTCTACAGCTGTACCAGTGTGGAGTCCTACTGGGGACCTGGAGGAAGACAGACAGAGAGAGATCCAGACTATGGACTGAGTGTGTTCCCTGTGTGCTGTCAAGGGAAATCATGCTTGAAGCAGAGAGGTCTGCATCTGGAAATACTGAGTGTATCCATTTGCATTCCAAGTTCATGTCCCTCTCCATTGTCAGTGGTGAGAATTCAGGCTCCTTGATTACTGGCCCAGTGTTGGGATGTCACATATTGGTTGGCAGTAGTGGGACCATCACAAATGCAAAGATATCTTTTAACAATTTCTATCTGAAGTTACTTTTCATTCTGTCTACACTGCCACAATTAAACATAACAAAACCTCTACAAACATAATGAACATCTCTTTCCAGTGTGAAATAGTACAATAGAAATATCAGTACATAGGAATGACGTCTAATAAAACAATAACACACATATGTTAGATAACTAATATTCTATACTAATATTGACTTTAAAGTAACTAGATATATGTGAGAAGTGTTAACTTTAAAATGTGTGAAATAACTCAATGTTACATTGACAAATTTTATAGTTAACACTTTTTGCAAGAACCATAATCTATTGAATGTAAAGTCAGTATTAAAATAGAATGTCTCACTGTAATGCATTATAATTACAGCATTACAGCAAAGAAAACAGAGATACAGACACTTAATAATTCATTTTTGTAGTGGTACTTAGCAGTAATTTTGTTTGTCTTTTTGGAGGGCTGAAATGTTTGGTTGCCATGATATCTAGCTTGCCTGTTGCGGTACTAATAAATACATTTCTTTGATAAAAGTTATTTGGTTTCCTGGCTTATTATTAATTGATGATTATTATTAAATTGTAGTGTGAATTTCTTACCCTCACTGCTATCTGCTAATTAATGTTGTTCCTTTAAGATGAAGGCAACACACCGGACTGTGTTTGACAGACATGGCGGTACAACATGATGTTATCAGCCTCCAAAGCAGTACATCCTAAACTGAAATATTACTGAAAACTGTTTACAATATGTATAGTTGTATTACTTATAGAGATAAAATAAGGAAACAATTCTTGATTTATTACACAAACTCCTGCCAGTACAGGGATTATATATGCTTTCAGTTCTTTTCCAGTGTGAGACATTGATTCTTGGTTAATTCCAGTTGAGGGTAAAAGACTTTTGCACATTCCATCTTCTCTGCATGTATTTTTCAAGTCACTCGGGTATCATGCTTTTCCAAGCTTAAAGTCAGTGTCACAGTTTGCAGTAAGTGCTTGAATATTAACCATATCCAGGTGTAATGCCACCCACTGTGCTTTTCTGCAGCTTTGATGGAGCATGTATTGTATTTCGAAAGCAAGTTATTGATCAGCTTCTTCTTGTCACATTAATAAAACTTTAGGATCATTGTGGTTGATAACAATGGCTGCCTGCTCTGTCACTGCTACATGGTAGTCAAATTATTGGGTAGCATTTCTCAACACTGTGTATATTATATTTTTACCTGGTAGGAACCACACGGCACAATTTTCTGTTTATCAGAGGTGAACCAAGTTTTAATCTAGTTAAACTGACACAGCATACAAAAAGAAATGGAGACAGTCATATTCAGGTTGACAGACGATAGCTTTTTGCAGTCTGACTTGTTTATGATTTGTTTCAGTCCACAAACCAGTGGTACTGAACTTTACGGCAGTGAACGCTACACTGCTTTTAAAGCTGAACTGTTGAAATCTGGGTGTCTAGGTTAAAGAATCACACTAACAATGAAGTGTGCATTAATTCTGCTTTATAGCCAGCTCATATTGCAAAGTTCGACTTCTTTACTCATGCTCAAAGTGAAATTGCTCTAGCATCAGTAGCTAGCAGGAAAAAAAACAAAGAAGAATGGCATAATGTCATCACTTTTCCCATAGGAAATTACTGCCAGCGTGATGTCTAAGTGTGTGTCAGCAATGATTCATTTTATATATATATATATATATATATATATATATATATATATATATATATATATATAAGTTCCAGGAGTGTGGGAGGGGGGGCTTGCCCCACTGCAAAAAACAAAAAAAAAAAAGTAGTAAAAAAAATACAGGTAATTTTTAAAATTATATTAAAACAATGACTTTCAGTAAATTGGTGTTTTATAGTAGAACCCATTTGATGACATAAAGGTCCATACAAGTACTTTTTGCTATTGTATTACTGCTTATTTGCATATTCAATTGCTATGAAGCCATTTATTTTAAAATGCAGAAAGTAGAACAAATATACCTTCACTCTGGATACATTACCTAATTCCTCATTCTCCCATTTACCATACAGACATCTTTGTCTTCCTCACCTTATTTCCCCTACACCAATAACTGACATCTGTTTCACATTGTATATAATTGTACATCGTTAATTTCTGTGTGCTCTTATCTTACTTTTGCTATCTTTTACACTTTGTGCTCCATCCCTTTGCTATTTTCTTCCCGCCTTACTCTAACCATCCCTTCCTATTGCCCCTATACAGTGCACTTTGTTATTATTAATGTTATTGACTCATTGCTCACTTTACACATTTTGTTTGAGCTCATAATACTGTTTGTTAACTTGCTTGTCTACTGTCATTTATATTTGTTTGGCTGAGACTGAAATAGGTCAGTTTAGATCAGTGCTCCAACACGGTTACTAAAGCTAAACAGATATCCACATTTGTGATTTATCGCTTAGTTTACTTTGATGTAGTTGCACTGATACCCTCTGCAGGAGCAGAATAGTATTTCCCTTATTACACAGTAATAATAACATTTGCTTAGTGCTGGAACAGGCACATGGCTAAGTTTCTAGAATCTCTCTCTTATCCAGCTATTTAAACCATTCCAGAATCTCAGACTCATTGCTCATGAACCTAAAGCAGCCCTTAAACCAGTATAATTAAAGATGAAGACTTCAGTACTCTTAGCCACAGTGCCTGCATTTCTTTTTGTCTTGGAGACTGTTGCCTTGGCTGAGTTTCCTTGTCTACAAACAGCACTAATGGTTTATTTGACTTTGAGACCCCATGTAAACTGACACCTTGATTGCTCACGTCCCTAGAAGCTGACAGTCATGAAATTAATCTATTGTTTGCTACTGTCAGTTTAGCTGTTACCTCATATTAGATAAAATGTTTGTAGACTGATTTGTATATGTTCTGGACTGGAATACTGGTATACAGATGGCTGGTAATAGTATGTGATTAACTGAGTGATTTGGTCATCCATAGTAGAGCCAATATGTCCCACAAGGCATAGAGTGGAATGTATTAGTGCCATTTTAAAACTATGCTGATGACTTCTTAAATGTGGTAGATGTAAAATGCACCACAACAAAACAAAATCAACTCCAGTAAAATAGTTCACGCTCATTCCATTACCTGACAATCTTGTTGATTTCACATTCAGACATTATACCCAACAGAATCCAAACATTTTAACTAGCTCTTGAACTTAGCACCTGCTCAGACTAACATTCATTTATCCTTATATTCTTGACTTTGCCTTGACCTCCACTATCACTTCACATTTCTCCCACATGTAATTATTTTCTGTCCATCTGTATATGCTGGAATGATTACTTTATGTGGAATTAAATAATCAAAACATCTGCTCACTATTAGTAGCAACATTTTTACTAGCTGTTTCTGATGATTTGAAGTGTAGCATGAGGATAAAAATATTGATTAATGGACAACAAAATAATATGGTCAATAACGACTGTAAAAATGTGTCAGCTAACACCTCTGCAGCTACCTTACCTACCCTGTTCAGTCTAGTCTTACATCTAAATCTGGCATCCTGAAACTCATCCAATGGCTTGCACATTACTTGTGGCAATATTGTCAAGGGTATCATAACTCTCTGAAGTAATATTTCTTTAATTTAGTTTTAAAACTATATCCTTTCCTCCAGCTGCTAGCCACACTCTTTTGCTGGAGTCACCCTTTTCCTCTTTGGCATCACCTTGCCACTTATCTTTTGACACGGTGGTATGCACATATCACATCCCCTTGCATTATGCTACATAATGGAATGGCAGCAGAAGATAATTTCTCCATTTAACTAACAACACCATCGTAGAAGGTGACAATTTATTTATCTAGTCTGCCCACTTTGGTACATCTAATATGTAATTGCTACCTCCTCTCATATTGGATTGGTAAACCCTTCCAGGTGTTTCATTTTGTTCTGAACTCACATGTGGAATGGCAAGCCACTGCCCATTCAGGAAGTTTGTTGCAGGAGTCCACAACCCCCTCTGTAAAAAATAGTTTCCCACACCCATACTAAAGTAAGTATCGACCAAATGCATCCGATGGCCTGTTTTTATTCTTCTGCCTTTGTGCCTCAGATTCACCTCTACAATTTTCCATGTGTCACTTTATGAACACATATATAACCTCCTGTCTCTTTCCCAGTGTCTAAGGAATACAAAATTCAGCAGTTCTAGTTACTGGTCATATTCTTTTTTCCTGTACGCTGCTGCTTTATCTTGTTTTCCATATGTTCCACATCCTTTTTCACCCTGCTGATATATCTTGTTTTCTACACGTTCCATGTCCTTTACCTTGTTCAGTCTCCAGAACAGCACACAACATTTTACATGTTGCATCATCAGAATGTGACAGACGTAGTATATCCTCACAGTCTCTGGAGGCTGTGTCCTGCAGAATACAGCCCAACACGGTATTGGCTGCTCTGTTGCCCTCTCCACTTGTACTTGATATATCGTGGTTAGTGTGAGGATCACTTCTAGGCCCTTTTCTGCCACCTTCACTCTTTTGTTTCATGTCTGTTAGCTTACATATCACAGGTTGTGGTGACCATAATGCACTAACTTTCACGTATCTGTATTGAACCTCAGATGCCCCCTCTCTGTCCCCCAATAAATGGCTAAATGTTGCAGTAGAACCTGCTGTCTCTTTTTGCACTTCTCTTTATTCTGTTCTGATACTTTCAGATTAGCATGATAATCTCTTTCAGCCTCTTAGTTTACAACAGCTTCTTCAAACCCTCATCACTTTAGTAACACCCCATTGCATGCTGCCTACATCCTTCATCTGTCTGTTTTTGTATAACATCCAGAACTGAGCACATTACTGCAAATGTAGCCTTACAGGTATTCTTTACAATGGGAGGTATCTTAGCACCTTATCACCTTAATCTCACCACTATACAAACCAGAGTTCTGCTCATTTTTTGTCATTCTCCTTTCAAGTTGAGTTTCACAATTCCACTAAGGGGAGATTAGAACCCTAAATCCTTTTACTGTCTTTTTCAGACCTTTGGTCCCTGTCTCATTATTCTGTGGTTATGGACTACACGTTGGTACTCAGGTTGGCCACTAGTGGCCATTACTTATTTACAGAGGAAACCCATTGATAAAAGCTTCACTGACACTAAACAATCAGCATTCAGTTCATTGGCATGACTGTTAAAATGAAGAGAGTGCTAACATTTTAAAACCTTAACAAATACTATTTTAATGGACAGAGTCTGAAAAATGCTATTTTTAGTAAATTTACAGATATTTTGCAATGCTGTTTTTAAGTATTGCCTGTCAAACACAGCCTGACATTAATTAATGCTGGACTACTTATTCAGTACAGGATACTAGTAGGTCACCTGGTAGTTGCAGTCAGAGGGGGACATGGTGATTAACTGTCAATGGCTGGGATTCACAGATGAATACTGGCAAAAAAAAAAAAAACGAGTAGACAAAACCATGAATTGCAACAGAATTTATGATAGTATACAATAATTTTTTGTTTTACTTCTCAACATTTCCTGTCTAAAAAAAAAACAAAGCAGACTGGGAGAAGAAGACAGTATAAGGGAAGGAGGGTTATAATGGGAAACTGCATTATCTCAGCAGATGTTACAAAAAAGGTAGTAGGCAGTATTGAGAACTGTAACCACCTAAAATTAGGTGCTAGCACAAAAGGAGTTAGAAGCATGACTGAAAAAAGATGATGCTTTCCTAGGTGAAACACTTAATTGTACACCAAAGACACCACTTGTGTATTCATGCATTCATTCTCAGATTACAGACTTAATCCTCTCTAAGCTTCATGAAAAATGAGTGCCTATACCACAGCTCAGTGGAGGAAAGAAGTGAAAATAATTCTGAATAGGGTGCCACTGTATTGCAGGATGTGTATATGCACTCATTCTCATATGATGTGCACATATATGGGCAATTTGGAGAATTTCCAATTCATATACTCTTTGAGATATGGGAAGAATCCAGAGTACCCATCAAAAACCAATGTGCATACAGGGCAAATGTGCAGAGTGTTCAGTGAGAACCAACCTGAAAACAGAGACTTGTGAGGCAGCAGTGCTAATCTCTGTGGTGCTTTGTGCAATATTTGCATAGTATCCCTTTGAATGAATTTAAGTGCAGGATGCTTTAAATACTATAAGGGGGGGGGGGGTTGTCCATACCATCAGTAATGACTGATTTAGTACTATGTCTATCTCCTGCTTTGTTAGTAAGCTTTATAACTATCATTTGCCAGACTACTGAGGACCTTAACGGCCTGTTAGGTTTGTACCATGTTAACAAGTTCTCTGTTGAATGAGAGTGTAGGCAAAAGATATATGCAGTCGAGCCTGTGCACAAGATCAGTTCACCTAAATACATTAAAGACAATGCAGATGTGAAGGGAGGTAGCAGAGCTGGAAATAAATCTGTATACCCTATTATAAGCTTTTTTATAAACTGTTAAGGCCATTTTTTTGACAGATTATGGGACAATATTGCAACACACAGCAGTTTAGGTAACAAAACTACCTTTGTAATAGTTCTCTTTGCTTCAAGAGTCAAAAGAAGTTTGATTTACTTATGTGCCTAAATTAGGCACTGTACAAATAAATAGAAAGAAAAAATAACATGTAAAACTAGCAGTTAATCAGCTTACCATGGTTAAAGCAATACATATATTACATAAATAAAAACAGTCTTATCACAGGTTAAGACAGATTCTTCTAAGCAGATGATATTGAAGGCACTTGGAAGGATGGTTCAGTACTATAAGGCTGTATCAGGGTAAGATGGCTGATCCTCCCTTGACTGAAGTAAAATAAGCAAAAGGTGTCTCTGGATGGGTTGTGGCAACAACTAGCAGTGCCCTACCTGATGATCTGAGATGCCTAACTGGTGAATAAGGCTTAGTAAACTCTTCCAAATGGATGGGATCCAGACTGTGTAGGGCTCAGAGGGTCAGTACTAGAATGTTAAATACAAAGCTGCCATTGGCCAGAAACCAGTAGCGCATGAATTATATATCTGGAGTAAAAGGCATCAGCTAAAAGCCCGACTGTGATATGCTGTTGCAATGGACCCAAGTCCCTTTGGGAATTCCAGAATGAAGAATTTTATGGTAATCAAGATGGGAAAATACTAATCCATAGATTACTGTCAATAAGACTGATAATGGATCAATTACTTGACACAGGAATATTTTAATATAGGAACAGGATATCTTGAAAACAGTGAACATCTGCTCTTTAATGCTTGACTACAGATCATGAGTTATCTCAGAAATATTGGTCCTGGCGTAGCTCATTTTGAACATTTCATGTTTTTATTTAAAACTGTAGGATTCCAGTGTTTATAATATAAAACACCATCATCAGGACAGTTGATGTGGAATTATTTTGTTAGTATGCTAAGAGTGGTAATGAATTAATTACCCCACAGCTTCCCATTAAAATGAATTAGAGCCCAGAAGTGAAACATCATGATGTTCATTAACACGACTTCTCAATCTCTGCTCCCAAATAGTAAACAGACAAGATTAACCAATCAATGTGCTTTTGCTATGTAATTTAAGCACTTGAATTCTGCTGGTCTGAGCAACTGATCTCAGTGCTTGCTTGGTAATATTGCCCTTCTAGACTTTGTTACATACTTGGGAGGCTTACATATGTCCTCCCATTATTCTCTTATAAATTGTTTTTCCAGTTTCTCTTCCCAATCTTTTCTTACCTCCTCCAATCAATTCTTATAGTTATCACTCAGTATTTTATATGCCCTACTAATTATGCCTTTTTAATAGTGGTTTCTGTTCTAAATTCAACTAAAACCTCTACCAGAGCAGGTCCTTCACTTAAGATTCCCCTATTGTTTTCTCTTTGCCTATACTCTGATATCAGTCCCTAGCCTGCACTTCAAACGTCTTCTTGGCGTCATCCCACTCAATTACCTTTCCCTTTCTAATTATTTATTCCTAGTACCTTGGTTCCTTTGCCAGTTTTTTCCAGTAAATTCCAGCCACTTCTTGCCTGTTTTCTGAACCCCTACTTGCAGTCATGCCTATTGGCAAAATCTTCTTTCCCCATTCTCATGTTAGCTTAGTTTTTCGAATACTTTCCACTGTTTATGAATATAACATTCTGTGTGATTATTATTCTCCATAAGGATCTGCATCCAAAATCCCAGTCTCTCTTTCTTTCTTGAATTTCTCCCCTGCTTTATCATTATCCATTTCCATTTTAATTTTAACCTTCTGCTTGTGTTATGTCTATGAACCTTAACTGTATAACTCTAAAATATCCCTTCAAATCACGTACTCCTAAATCCCCTTGTTATACTGGAAAGATAAACTTATCTCACTTAACTCTTACCCTGTTCCCTTCCCAGATAAGTTCCTTGAACTGTTTATTAATTATTGTTGACAACTTCTCTTCTTTTAGTTGATAAAAATATGCCTGATCTGTATATAAAACTAATGGGACTAAAAGGATTTTCACTCCATGTATCTTACTATCCATATCCAGATTCTCAGTTTTGGCATTACCATTTCTTTAGTCTCTTCTCACATATCCTCAGCTGCCAAGAAAGAAGACTTTATAATTCATAAGCCTAAATACTTCATCTTATCATATCCCCAGAAATATGGAGATTACTGAACCAATTAATGTGTGGGTACATCATTTATGGCTCTAGCCCTTGTTTTATCTTCATTTATTTTACATCCCAAAAAGACTTGAAACTGTCTCAAAATGATTCATAACACTGAGATGGCCTTTTCTGAATTTATCAGGGACAAAATAATATCACCTGCAAATAAAGCCAACTTTTCTTGATGACCATACTGGTTATATCCTTGCATTTTTGAGTCCCATATTTTCTTTGCTAATGGGTCTAAATATATTGCAAATAACAAAGTGGAAAGAGGACAGCACTGCTTGATTCCTCTGTTCAAACACAAGTCATCAAAAAGGAACCCTCCCACTTTAATTCTTGCTCCAGTCCTTCTAATATACTCCTAATTAACCTTATTATTGTTGTGCCTTAATTTACATCCCAATTTAATGCTACAGAGAGACAAACAGAAGTGAACACCTATTTTAGGAGGAGGTAAGGGGGTCAGATACTATTCCCAGATATGATATATGTATACTCATAAGCATTTATCTTCTCAGTTTATTATAAACTGATATTTGGTCAGCTTTAAAATACACTTCAGAGCATCTGTAATCCCACGGCTTGTGGGTGACAAGCAGCCTCCAAACCCCAGCGTAATTTTTCATTATAGAGTAGTTTTGCTCAGTTATGGTGTGTTGAAAGGATGCAGGGAAAAGCAAAGTTGAAGAGGAAGACTGAATTTCTTTCTTTAATCATGATTTTTGTTTGGGCTATCTTTGGATGAAAAGGTTGTTTAAAAAGTCTAAACTGCATCTCAGGGCATCTAGAAACTTCATGGCTTCTGGGGCCCAAGTCACCCCAGACCCCCTTTTAATACAGTTATTTACACTGCAGCTATTACAGTGTAGTCTTGGCCAGTTAAGATGTGATGAAATGATTCAGAAAAAAAAACAGACTTGAAAAGCAAGATTAAATTTCTTTCTTTTATCATGTTTTTGTTCAGTCCATCACTGTGTGAAAAGATTGCTTAAAAACTCTGAAATGTACCTCAGCGTATCTAGAACTCCATGGCTTAATGGAGCTATTGCATTCACATGCTGAATGAATGAATGACTAACTAAAAAAAAATGAAGTGTAAGACAAACCATGAGAAAAACAGGAAAAAGTAATCTGGATAGTATGAGTAGGCCAAGAAAGGGTGGACTGTGGGTGTGTGGGTGTTTGTGTGTGTGTGTGTGTGTGTGTGTGTGTGTGTGTGTGTGTGTGTGTGTGTGTGTGTGTGTGTGTGTGTGTGTGTGTGTCATGGAGCCTTTTTGTCTAGACACCAGTTGACCTAAGACCAGTCATGATGCTGACTCTCAGCATTGATTAGACACACAATATTAGGCTTGTGGTTTGAGTTGGTGATGATATATAAGATCAGTTAAGTTAGTAATAAAATTCAGAATAGTGATGCAGTTTTCTCTCAGACTTATTTAAGTATGTTATGCCTTTAAATGGCAACTGAAGGACTTCATGTGCAAATAAGCAATGAAATCAGCCATTCCTCACTGTGAGAGATACACTGAATGTCCAGGTGCAACACCAGTGAAACAGACACTTTCTCACAGTGAGACATACATTGAAAGTCCTGAAGCAAACACCAGTGAAACAGCTACTTCCTCATAGTGAGACATAAACTGAATGTGAAATGTCTAGGTGCAAACACCAGTGAAACAGACACTTCCTCATAGTGAGACGTAAACTGAATGTCCAGGTGCAGACACCAGTGAAACAGCCACTTCCTCACTGTGAGGCATGCAGTGAATGTCCAGATGCAAACACCACTGAAACAGACACTTCCTCATTGTGAGCCATAAACTGAATGTCCAGGTGGAAACACCAGTGAAACAGCCACTTCTTCACTGTCAGACATACAGAGAATATCCAGGTGCAAACATCTGTGAAACAGCTACTTCCTCATAGTGAGACATAAACTGAATGTCAAATGTCCAGTTGCAAACACCAGTGAAACAGTCACTTCCTCACAGTGAGACGTAAACTGAATGTCTAGGTGCAGACACCAGTGAAACAGCCACTTCCTCACTGTGAGACATGCAGTGAATGTCCAGATGCAAACACCAGTGAAACAGACACTTCCTCATTGTGAGACATAAACTGAATGTCCAGGTGGAAACACCAGTGAAGCAGCCACTTACTCATAGTGAGGCATACAGTGAATGTCCAGGTGCAAACACCAGTGAAACAGCCACTTCCTCACAGTGAGGCATACAGTGAATGTCCAGGTGCAAACACCAGTGAAACAGAACCTTCCTCATAGTCAGGCAAACTGAATGTCCATGTGCAAATACCAATGAAAAACAATGAAAGCAGTGGTAATCTCCCAAAAAACGAGTTTATGTTAGCGCTTTCATTGGCAAACAGTACAGCAACTTCTTCAGACATCAAATAAAATCAATTCACTACTTAAATAGTATTCAAATTGTGACATTACATATCAATCAATTAATTAAGCTTTAAAAAGCCACTTAACACGATTCATCAAAGAAAACATTTAAAAATAAATACATATATACAAATTCAAAAGAGCCATCATGCTTCAAAAAGCACCTCCGAAATTATATCAATAAAAAAATAATAAAAAAAAAAAAAAATATATATATATATATATATATATATATATATATATATATATATAAATCTACATCAGTGTATTCTTAAATCAAATAATAAAATTTGTTTAGACCTTCTCAAATAAAATTGTCTATGAATGAATAAATAAAACACACTATAATGTATCAAATTACCTTTCCAAGGCTTTCAATTTCAAAATACATTTCAGGGAGCACTGCTCATTCAGTCCAGGGTAAACATAGGCATTCAACCTTATTTGCTACTATAACTCTCGTTCTTCTAGATGCAGTTGCCATGGCTCACCCCTTACATCCTTTTTCACTTGTTCAATAACCAGATAGGAAAATCTATGCCTATCATTCTCTGTTACATGCCTTGCTAGTGCATTGGTATTAATTTTTCTAGTAATGTTGTACTGGTGCTCATAAATTCTCTTTTAAATGTGTCTCGGTTTTACCAGTATAAAAACCAGTACAATTCTGGCACTGGGCAAGGTAAACGACCCCTGAACTTTCACAATTGAACCTGCCTTTTAAATAGTAAGAACAATTTGCAATATAAAATCCATTAGTTACTTCAGTCAAACAGAATTAACATCTACCACATTTATACATGCCAGCCCTGCCAGCAATAAAGTTACATTTTTTCTCTAAAAGATTTTTGATATTGTATCCCCGCCTGAATACCATATCAGGTTCAGTACTAATTCTTTGCCTAAGTAAAGGGTCTTCCATAAGAACAACCCAATTTTTGGATAAAGTGTTTCTAAGGGTTCCAGCATCTAATGAGAAAGGGGTACTACATTTTAATGAATAATCAGAAACCTTATCAGGTAATTCACCAGATGCCACATTAGAAACATCCAAAACATTTAAATCAAAGAGCTCATTTATACCACCAAAGATAGGCTTAAACCAACCTCCATCCCTTTTACTTACTACTTCATTAATGATTGATGTCAAGAATTCCATGGGGTAAGATTTTGCCAGGAACATGTTTTTCAAATGATCACATTCAGATAAGAAATCATCATCAAGAGTGACCATCCTGGCAGCTCTCACGAGTTGGCCTTTGACCACTGCCTTCTTTTGATGGAAGGGGTGGTTGTTCTCATAATGGAGGAAGCTGTTGGAATACATGGCCTTTCTAAAAATTCTGGCAACATATCTAGCATTTGGTCTATCCTTCAATAAAATCACATCAAGATAAGATATTTGCTCAGACACAAATTCAAAGGTGAAATCTAAAAAATGGGTTGAACTAGAAATCTGCTCAACAAATTTAGAAGCTTAATGGTAATTGCCTTTAAAAATAATAAAAATGTCATCCAAAAATCTGGTATGTCAACAAACATGTTCTTTATAAAGTTCACGCTTGAATAAATGTTCTTCCTCTCAATAAGTCATCAAGCAGTTAGCAAAACTCACCCCACAGGGGGAGCCCATTGCTACCCCTGACATTTGGAGCAATTACCATTAAACAAAATTAAATTGTTGGAAAGAATAATATCGAGTAAATACTCAATGAGATCTATTTCATCCACAGGGGCACCCTTCTTATGTAAGAAATCCCCGACCCATTCAATGCCCATAGCCTGTGGGATGACAGTATATAAGTCCTTAACATCAGTTGTTAAAATATTATATTCAGCATCAAATGTTAAGGAATTCAAACTGTTTAAAAATTCCCATGAATCACGGCATATTTGGAGGGTATCCTTCAAATATGTCTTTAATAAGCCATCTAAAAACTTGGCACAACCATACGTAATACATTTCCTTCCATCCACAATAGGACGGAATGGTGGATTTGTCACACTCTTGTGAATTTTTGGAAGTCCAAACATGGTAGGGGTTAGGAGAGCCAGGATGTTAATATAGTTATATACATCCATGTTTATTCTAGATTCAATGAATAAATCATTAATATGTGATCTAATCTGCTGACATGCCCCATTAAATTCATTTAAAAAAACCAGCATATAGATATCCAAGCAGAGTATGCTCAATATTCTATTATTATATTCAACTTCATTCATAAAAACCAGGCCTCCACCCTTATCTGGTTTTAAGACCTTAACATCAGCATTTTTAAGCTCCCTCAAAGCATCCAATTCATCAACTGAAATGCTGTGACTGTTAACATATTTAAAAGTACTGTTCAACATATTTCTAATGTCCAGTTCACACAATTTCTCAAAAATAGCAACAGTAGTCTGTAATATTGGATTAAAAACACTCGATACCCTCAAATCATGCAAAACAAAGAGGTGATTACCAAGCATGGCTTTCAAATTCAATTTACGAGTAAAAATTTTAAGGTCCAACACAGTAGTTGCTAAATCAGCTCTCTTAGTTGGAAAAAAATCAGACCTTTTGATAAAAATTCAATAAGTATAGGAGAAACTCCAAAATCTGAATAATTATAGATCTTAAAGTCACCTGTAGCATTTGTTAATATCCATAAATTAAAATAGGAAATGTCCATGCCATCACTAATTCCATGTTGACTCTCATCACAAGTGAATACCTCCTTCGTTTGTTGTTCCATTTCTGTCGGCGGTTGTTGGAATAATGGCCACCTGGTTGCTGCTGATTCATGTTTTCCATTCTCAAAACCCTGGTCTCTGGATTCACCATTGTTACAGGCATGCTCCTGTAGACGTTCACTACGTCTTACACCAGAACCAGCGTCTCCATGAATATTAATGCTTCCTTCCAAATCGGAAAAAAACAAAGTTAAATCCTGGCCATCATATAAATTGGAAGTTACATTATTTAAATCAAACAAAGGAGCAGTAGAACTAGTAGGAAGGGGATAAAGCTCTACCATTTAAAAAATCCAAAGCTCTACCATTTAAAAAATCCAACCTAGGGTGGCCACGGTGGTGCAGTGGTTAGCATTGTTACCTTACAGCAAGAGGTTCTCCGGTTCAATCCTTGGTTGGGGTGCCTTCTGTGCGGAGTCTGCATGTCCTCGCTGTGGTCGCGTGGGTTTTCTCCGGGTGCTCTGGTTTCCTCCCAAAGACATGCTGCAGGTGGATTGAACACTCTAAATTGGCCCTAGGTGTGAGTGCGTGCGTGCCTTCTGTGGAAGGTTGGGCACTGGGCTGGCAACTCGACACAGTAAAACTCCACTGCCAATCATGAGCGGACAGGTGATCTGCTGTGGTGACCCCTAACCGGGAAAAGCCAAAAGAAGAAGAAGAATTTAAAAAATCCACCCTATCCCTTTCCAACTTTTTTTATTTTTTGTGACCTTCAGTTTGTTCAGAGCACCATCAATACTGCTATAGATGCGATGGTGGTCAAATCTGTAGTGTGCAAATTCAGCATTGATAGTGATAGCAATCTCCAAAACCAACAGATCACTCTTTAATTTTTCCATTTCCAACTTATAATGTTCAATTAACAAGTGCAAAAAATCACAGCCTTGAGATCAAACATTTTTAAATTGTTTACAATATGATGACTGGTAAGTTGGCCATCATTAACAGTACTAGACACTTCAGTCGCGTTAGAAAGAAACATTGGTTCACTTAAGCAGTTTATCAGTTCATAAGGGAAGGAATAGTAACATAACCCATACTTTGAGACCGATGTTCATTATTAACAGTCTGTGAATTAGGCAACTGGCTGTTAGAAGTTGTTACCTGCCCAGAAGGTAAGCTCAAAGAAGCAGAAGGAGTCCCAATGGTGGATGATGTTGAAACACCAGCAAAGGGAAAACATCCCACACCTATAGATCCAAATGTGCCATTAAGCACCGGATAGCCACGATCAATTTTGGCAGCCAGATCATCCACTCTAGATGTCAACTGTTGGATGAGCAATGTTAAATTCTCCACAGCATTCACTTTGGTGGGGCTATTATTCTCTTGCGAGAACATGCATGGAGAAATAGGAGACGAACCACTAGCCATAACAAACAAACTTTATCAGGACAAACAACAAAAAAATTAATAAAAAACAATGAAGGCAGTGGCAATCTCCCCCAAAAAACGGCTTTTTAAAGTCTTAATTAATTGATTGATATGTGATGTCCCAATTTGAATACTATTTAAGTAGTGAATTGATTTTATTTGATATCTGAAGAAGTTGATGTATTGTTTGTCAACGAAAGCGCTAACTAAACTCGTTTTTTTTGGGAGATTACCACTGCCTTCATTGTTTTTTATTAGTTTTTTTGTTGTTTGTGCTGGCAAATACCAATGAAACAGACACTTCCTCATTGTGAGACAAACTGAATGCCCAGGTGCAAACACCACTGAAACAGTTACTTCCTTATAATGAGACAAACTGAATGTCGAATGTCCAGGTGAAAATACCAGTGAAACAGACACTTCCTCATATTAAGACATAAACTGAATGTCCAGGTACAGACAGCAGTCAAACAGACACTTCCTCATAGTGAGACAAACTGAATGTCTAGGTGCAAATACCAGTGAAACAGCCACTTACTCATAGTGAGACATACAGTGAATGTCCAGGTGCAAACACCAGTGAAACATATCCTTCCTCACTGTGAGACATACACTGAATGTCCAGGTGCAAGCACCACTGAAACAGCTACTTCCTCATAGTGATACATAAACTGAATGTCAAATGTCCAGGTACAAACACCAGTGAAACAGACATTTCCTCATTGTGAGATATGCACTGAGTGCCCAGGGGCAAACACCAGTAAAACAGCCACTAGTTTTCTGTATCTTCCGCTTATCATGTGAAATTACACATTTTCCAGGTACACTATTTGTGCGCCCATATCTAGTAATGAATTTTAGTATAAAATATTAACAACATTAACTGCAAATGTATCTCTGTAATTCCCACAGTTGTGAATGCCCTTTTCATTGATGGGTGGTAGGATGCACACTGAGAGAGATAAAGAAATGAGACAAGGTCAAAGAGAACAAGTTATGGTGGTTTGGGCATGTGGAGAAAAGCAGAAGATAATCTGAGGAAGAAGATTTGGGACAGACAGGAAGAAGCTAAGATAAAATGGGGGTGTCCAGCAAAAAGGTGGATGTATTGTGTGAGAGACGACCTTTGACAGTCAGGCATGAGTGATGAAAAAGGTATGATTGGCACTGAACAGTTGACTTGACACCCCAACGCCATGTAAATTGGGGGTTAATAATTATGATGATTATCTGTAAATTCACCCCTTGTTTAGCACGTTTCTCATGGGTAGGAGAAGTATGCAAATGTCCCAACATGTCTTTGTTCAACCTGCCTCCATGTTGTTTGCGTGCAAAATATAAGGGCAAAACAATATCTTGGGAATGTAAGGCTAGGCTTCTTATGATCCTCACAGATCACTAGCATAGCAAGCACTTATGAACCTATAAACCAAAGTGGAGGATATAAGAATTATTTTCCTGATAAATATATGACATACTCGTATAATTGATCAGATATTTTATTTTTGTATCAGTATTGCTAGACAACATGGTATATTGTTTACTAAATCAAAGGAGATTGAACTGAGATTTTCACCACTGAATCTACTAAGAACACTGTGACTAGTTCAAAAGAGTGAAAGAAAGTCATCTAAATATAGGCTTCACCTATGTCATAACTGCCAACAGTAGGAAGGCCATGTTATGTTCCTAAGATTAAGCCCTAGAGAAATGACCACAAGTGCCATCAATACTGCAATAATTACAGGACTTTAGACAATGGGCAAACTGTAATTCACTACCCTGATTGGAGAACGAGCATTCTCTAGTAAGCTATTAATGTACAAGTAATGCCTGCTGAGAAGAACAAGTCCTCCACTTCATGGCAGCATATCAAGCCCCCATGGAGCACAGACTGGGGAAACGTAATAACCACCATTATTTTATGCTTGCTAAGCAGCGTTTTTGCTGTTTAGTGAGTGTAAAATATAAAAAAAGAAGAGAAAAGGGCATGTGTGCGTGTTTATGTCTATGTGTGAGTGTTTGTGTGAGAGAGAAAGAGAGAGAAAAAGATGGATGAAGCCAGTGATAGAGAAAGCAAGAGTGATGTTGTGTGAGCAAATGCATGTATGTAAGCAGAGGAGGCTGCCTGTGAGAGAGATCAAGAGAGAGTGAAACTGAACGTGTGTATGAAAGCAGCTGGAGACTGTGAGAGACTGAGAGATTGAGAAAGAGGGTGAGACAGATTTTGTGTGAGTGAATGTGTGTATGAAAGCAGAGGAGGCTCTGTGTGTATATATGTATGTGTGTGAAAGCAGAAAAAACTGTGTATGTGTGTATGGGAGAGAGAATTGGCTGTACTACAGTAAGTTTGAAACAGTAGGCGGAGGAACTATTTTACATTAAAAATATATACAAAAATAATATAGTACTTAAAAAAATAAATAAGCAAGTAAAACACAACAATTTTACAGCAAGCCCACTGTCTAAGTGCAATAATGCCCTCCAGGATGTGTGTTAATGTGTAATTATCACCCTTCCAGGGATGTAGAGGCCCTCCACCTGCAGCGTCAGGCCTCATAACACCCCTGGGCGGGTGTTAATTACACATTAACACAGACCCTGTCAGGCATTATTGTTTGCGTAATCAGTTAAAGGTTGGTAAACTGCAGCTGATGGGAATACTGTCTGTCATTTTAGGGTTTGGTAGGGTATATGGTGCTGGTGGTAACTTACTATATAAAAGAAAAAATAGATAAAAACTGAACCAAAAATAAAAACAAAAAATAATTTGTTGCACAGCAAAGAAGTAAATTATTTTGTCTTACTTTTTTGCTGCCTTTTATTGGTAAGATTGCAGACATTTCAGAATCACCAAGATTTGCTTTTTTGCTATATTTGGCAACTCACTATACACCTTTCAACTTAAAAACATAAACCTGTTGATAATAATATAAATTAGGTCTGGAATACATTACCTAATCAGAATCAAATTAATTTTCACTGACCAAAGTTTCAGGTACATGTACAGGGTTACACTTATTACATCATTTCAACTTCCTATAAAGTAATAAACTAACCACAGTGAATATTGCCTGAACTTTACCTGCTAATACAAAAATCATGTAATGTTTTTAACTAATATAACAGCAATCACAGAAACAGTCTGCATCAGTGTATTGTAGGCACTTGACCTTGGTGACTGATAAAATATAAAGTAGTGACAGTGGTTAAGTGCCTCAGATGAACAAATGTTAACAGCATGAACAATTATTTGGTAAAAAGATTTAGTAAACTGCAGCTCTTCAATTAATCAATGAGAATGCTCTAAAAAACATGCTATTTGTGGTTTTACAATGAACAGTGCAATAAGAAAATAGTACACTTTGAAGCTTACAATTATACCTATTTTTAGTGATTGTCTGCTTTAAAAATGTGCCTGAATACTGATTATCCTTAGAGAAAAGCCTGTCAGAATTCAAGGGTACAGGCTATCTTCTGTACATTGAAATTAGAATATAGTTTCGTGCTGGGTCTCCTCTGAACAACTGAGAATAGCAAACACTCCAGAATGTCTGACAGTTGAACAAAAGTTAAATGGTTTTCCACTACAATTACAGGGTAAACTGTGGTCTGATTAAGTCACATAGGTTTATACCCAGATGAGAAATAGCCATAACCCTTTTAATTGAATTGCTAGGACCGACAGAGTTAGATGTGTTGCAGCTTGTTAGAAAGATAATTATTACCAGAATGACTGCTTAGTGAATTTGTATGGGTTGGGAGGGTGGCCTAATGGTTAAGGTGCTTGCCTTATAAACACAAGGTGCAGGGTTTGAGTCTCACAAGGGATAACTGGCTAGGCTTAAAATGGCTCGTAAGAGCAGTTAGCTTAGTACTAACCTATGAACCTATGTACACAAAGTGCAGCAGGGTTAAGACTGCTATAATGACTTAAACTCGTGTAATTATACAGTATAATAGTTTGAACCTTGCCAGAAGGTTAAACGCTTAGCTGGGAAAGGGAAACTTGAATCTTGACATTGATAAACTCATAGTAATATAATTGTTCAAAGTGTCTTTGCTAAAACATATGAATTCAAAAACATATAAGATGACTTTATTAAATGTAATAAAGATAGATTCTTCTGGAAGGAAAATAGTGATGCAGACAATATAGCATGGAAAAGCAGAGACAAAGAGCAGCATTCATCAAGGTAAAAGAAGTAGAACCAGGTTCAGATACATTATTTGAGATAGCAGCAGGCACATATTAATGACATAAACATTACTTGAAAATGCTAAAATATAAGTGTTGTTGGTTGTTTTTAATTGAATTTTGTTTCTCCTTAAGCAGTGATTTTAAGAGGTTTGTCACAAAGAGAGAACAGGAAAGAAACTGTTTCAGGGAGGCAGACCTGAGGAGGGTAACCAATAGCAAAGGGGAAATCACTCTGTGGTGTAAAAGGATTCAGTCCTGATTGTAAATCAAATGACCATAGACTGGTTATACATCTGGGCGATGGAAAATTTGGATTTGCAGGGTGGGAGAAAGTGATCAGTTCTGTCTCACCTATCCCGAGTAGAGGGATAGCTCGATGGACTATTGTGACCCTGACACCTAATGGAAGCTAACCATACAACAAATAATGCAAGGTCTAAGGATATGTGTCCACCAGGCAGGTTTGTGAATGCTATATGGGGAACTGATGCATATGAGGAAGAACACCTAGGTCAAAGGGCCCCAGAACTATAGGATCCTTCTTGTCCATGATGCAGCAAGTAAATGAGGGGTACGTGAAGCAGAAAACCCGAAGAGCTGCTTCGATGGTGGTCCTCTTCACGCATTCTGGGGTAATACAGGGGAAGCTGATGATCAGCAGACACTAGAGAGAGACAGATAAAGAAAACAGACAGAAGAGAAAGGACTGATACAGGTGGACAGCTATATGAAGTAGACTTCAACTATCCCAAAACAGTGCTGCTGTCGAGTAGTATATAACCAATAGAGAGGAACAACCAGGTATAATTTATGCACAGTAATTCAAAGCAATGTGATGCTACTTAGTATGACTTACAATAACATTCTGCTTATAGACATTATGGACTAGGCTTTTAATTTATCTGCCAGAGACATTTTAAGTTGTCAGAATTTGAGGTGCATACCAAAGAATTTAGATGTTTGCCAGAGACTTTGTCCTGTCTGCAGAGACTACTACTTTTTGCTCAGAAGGCACTGTTGAAAAAAAGCTGGTATGGTTTACCAGTGTGAGACCCAGTGAAAAGAGACTTCTTGGTTAGTTGTTCTAAATTGATTTCACAATTGTTACTGCTCATCTGATTGAGACCCGTGGTGACAGACGTTGGTTTATTGGTATATTCCAGCCACATGAAATACTACTAACTGACCACGGTTTTGAAAAAGTACAGTTGAACTGTCAGCTCTGATCAATATAGCACATTTTCACTGAAACTGTTGTTAAACCAAAATATCATTTTCGTAACCGAATTTGTTCTACTGAATGTAGCATTTTATTTTTCGCTTGTCACTGTTTTCAGTTCTTATTTTGGTTAAGTCTGTCTGACTTTACATTTGTTTAATAAAGGATCATTTTTATAAAGAAAACTATGGTGTATTTGGTGTCTGTACCTGACTCAAGTGTTGAAAGTGACAAAAAAGAAATGCACGTATTGCTTAGTAGCTGAGGACCTCCATGTATAACAGTGATGCACCATCAAATTATGTATTGCTCCCAGTCATCAAATTATGTATTGCTCCCAGTGAGTACTCTGTGTTTGCTCGCCTTTTTGCCTAGTTTATGCATGTCTCCCATTAAATATGCATTAATATGTGTTTTCCAGAGTCATTTTTGGCCAGTTTATCCCCTGCTTTGGGTAAGGAAAAGGCAAAGGAGCAAACATAACTAATCTCTGATAATGGTGGTTAGTAGAATCCACCTTATAGGTCCTTCAGAAAATGGAAAATACGAGGTTTGTTTAAAAAAAGGTTTTAATGCACAATCCACAAACTGCATAGACACATAAACGCACTTGTAGCACCAGTGTTTTCATCTCTCCTCATAAAGGCTTCATCAGATGACCTGTGATGTAATGGTTTCATCTTTGCAAAGTTTTCATTTGTTTTTTCCATGATACTTTCCTTACGCTGCACTCACAATACAGAAATCTCCTCTTATGTTTTCAGTTGCCTGCCCCTTAAGTAAAAGTTTCAGCAAATATACTTCCTGGTTCAGCAACAGGAAGTGTCCTATCAGAGAAGCACCATGGGCAGGCATCTGTTTTCTGAAGGACCTGTAAGGTGGATTCTAGTTAAAATTTTGGTGCTTCTGCTTCACTTTTTTCGTTTATTGGTTAGTAGGGGAAGATGTGCAGCCTTCTGGTGTTGCACAAGAGGTTTGGTCTGCCATTATTATCCCGATGAACATATCATGGATGCATTCTGTACTAATACTTGTGGGCATACCTCTTAAACTGTTCCTGATTTTGACACAAATTTTAGTTCTGTCCCTCTTAATCCCTCCTAAGACTGATAACTTTTGGAGACATGGTGATGAGTTTCACTTAACAGATAATGACATTAATTGGAGTTACAGACTTCTTTTACTTCAGAAAATGTATATTAATTCACATTATCTTATTCTGTTAACATCTCAAGTTAACAGTACTAATATTTTAAAAAGTGTCCCTGACTGTCCCTGATTATTTCTGCATTTGTCCCTGATTCTGTTGATATTTGTCCCTATTTAGTTGACAGCCATTATTGTGGGTCACATTGATAAGGACATCATGAACACAGGTAGCACTAGTACATTGTGGGTCACATTGATGAACATATCATGGATACAGGCTGTACTAATTAATTGTGGATAATATCATAGTCTACCTATGGGTCTTGTCTTCCATTATGGAGTGGAGGAACAAAAACATGGCAGTTTCCATTCTAGCTATTCACACTGTTTCAGTAACATTTTGTCATAATCGTGGTGTTACTGGTACAGATACAGTCTCAGCAAAAATTAATTGTATGACTGCTCTGCTAGATATAGTTAAGAGCAACAGTGGCCGATAGTGTGGATGGTATAAGGAATCACAGTGGTAAAAGAACTAATCATCTGCATGCTTCTCCAGCAGAAGTGCCTCCATATAATCCATTGCACCCCATTATATATAGTCCATGCATAATGCTGCATAGCTGTTTCTGCTCTTCCACTGTCTTTGTAGTTTTTGAACATTCCCTTGGGCATATTGCAATATCTCTTCCCATTTGTTGGCTTAGTTTTTTTGCTTTGTTAGACAACTGTAGAATTAATGTGAGTAGCACTATTGGTTTATTTTCTTAGTACAGACTTATGTCATGTTTTCTGTATGTTCTGTGCTTTGGTAGCTAGGATAACTCATTAAATTCATTAAATTTGCACTCACAGAGAATTTCTTGCTGTCATGTGAAAGCTTATGTCTGGTTAAAAAAAAGTTCTAACAATATATGTCTAGGCTGTACAGTTTCTAAGATATGACAATTTGAAAAAGTTTAGCAAAAAATATAGTTCTGGGTCTGTGTGCATTATAATATATCATAGTATTTATGAAAAAAACTATGAATGCACAGGCTTTTAACATTGTAAACAATATTTATTACAGGTTTCATTACTATTTGTGTAGTATTAATTATTTTTATTGTTTGCAAAATATTTACAGTGCATTTGCTTCTTTTATGCTTTTTAAGTTGATTCTTCAGAAAATGCTCTGGAGTTCATGGATGTGGATAGCCTGCTAGAGGTATGACATTCCACACCACATAGGTGTTAATGACTTAATGGCATGTTTTCCATTAATGCCATGCTATCTCAGTTTGCTATGGAATAGTAGAGTATGTTGTACATTATAACATTTCTCTGTCTTTACTGGTTATATAGGGTGACTTGCACTTAATCAATAGTCACTACACTGACTTGCAGTTCCCATTAATTGGAGCTCTCATTTAGTCAATGTGTGAATATAGATGCTGTATAAACTAGTACGTGAACAGTGATGGCTGTGTACCATTCACAATCTTCACCAGCAGATAAATACAGTGGAGAGATAGGTTCATCACTCAATGCATCCCCCACCTCTGGAACATACTCTCCTTGCAAATTAAGCATTTTGATATACCATTGTCCTTAAATGAAGGCTGGAGTATTGGTCTGGTATTCACAAATTCTCCCTGGGCTTTACTACCATAGCCCTCCTTAAGACAGGGGGTGAGGTTTAAGGGTGGGTTCTCACATTTCGCAGAATCATCACAAGAAGCAGTTGTCTTGAATTTCCTATGGTCCTATGATCCTCTGAATGTGAGAATGGAAAGTAAACTAGGAATAGGATTAAGTCAAAGGGATACATGATATTTTAGGTATAGAGCAGAAAGGAAAAATGGAATGATGGAATCAGCCAAACAGGTCAGTGTGGGGGCAGTACATGACTGGGGGATTAGTCACAAGCAGTGGTACTGACTGGGGGATTAGTCACAAGCAGTGGTACTGACTGGGGGATTAGTCACAAGCAGTGGTACTGAGCAGCTTTGTAATTCTCTGTAGTATGAAGAAGAAAAAGGGCAGAATAGTTGATCTGATGGAGAATAGAGGGAGAGGTCTGATCAGTTTAACCTGTAGACCCAGACAGGATGAAGCTAGAACTTAGCAAGGACAAGGTCAAAAGGCCAGAGATCTCCTATGCAAAATTCCCAAACACCTGTTAGTGGTTCTGTCACAGATGTTTAGTAGACATTTACCAGTGGGCAAATAACAGACAAGTGCAAAACTTCAGTAGTAGTGCAGGTGCGATTTATGTGCAGAAAAAAATGAGTATGCAGAGACTCCATCTTCCAAACTTTGCTATATTTGTGTCAGGGTGCTAAGGCTGCAGTCTGGGATTTTTGTCAAGTCCTTTTGAAAGCACTGTCTATTAAGTTTAGTACCAAGTGCACCTTTTTGCTAAGAGGGTAGTTGTCTAAGACATTTTTTTCTAACAATGTCCCTGGGCTGTTGAGTAATTCTCAGGAGAAGCCCTATTCAATGTGAGTAATTTCTGGGGTGTACATACAGATAACCTCATTTTTAAGCAGAATGTGAAGGGGGGAATACTGTAGTTCTTCATGATAACATTTTGTGGCCATGCATCTCTGTCTGATTATTTCATATTTCTATACACTTCAAGAAGTCTGTCTCTCTTTGTAATCACAGAAATGATCCGACACACAGACTCATGGGTATATACACTGCACATTTACAAACACACAGATGAACACACACACACATACGATTGCTCGTGCTCGCATGCAGACTCACACCCACACTCAGACTCATGATTATATACACTGCACACTTAGAAACACGCACACATACATGTGTGCACACACACACACACACACACACACACACACACACACACACACACACACACACACACACACACACACACAGATGTGCACACACTCTGTCTGATTATTTCATATTTCTATACACTTCAAGAAGTCTGTCTCTCTTTGTAGTCACAGAAATGATCCGACACACAGACTCATGAGTATATACACTGCACATTTACAAACACACAGATGAACACACACACATACGTGTGCTCGCGTGTAGACTCACACCCACACTCATGATTATATACACTGCACACTTAGAAACACACACACACACACACACACACACACACACACACACACACACACACACACACACACACACACAGATGTGCACACACTCACACACACATTAACTTACACAGCACTAAAACTACATTGTTCAACTTTCAAGGTCGTTGTTTGTATTCTGCTATTATATGCTAGAACAATGAAGCCAAAAATAATTAAAACATATTACTGTAAATTTTCAAATTGACACTGTAATTGTTATATGTGAGTCTCATAAATAATTACTGATGGATTTTCTCACAAACTGAATAATGTGATTTTATATTATCATGATGGCCAGTTCAGAAATAAACCAGGGTAAATCTAGTATTATCCTACGTCACTAATGACCTGATAATATTAGCAGCATTCAGAAAATAAAGCACATCTGCAGGAGCTGACTGCAAAAAGCAAGGGAACATAATGTACCTGTATTCATAGCTCCTAGAACTTGGACGGCATGTCTGCATTCAACACCTAATTAAATACACGGTGTGCAGCCAGCCATAGGTAATGAGGGATTAGCCTGGTGCTGACACTTACATATACCTGCTTCTCTTACTAGTAAAAATGTGAAGTTACCATCTGGAAGGAAGGCTCAACTGACGAAGCCACTCTGCAGCTGTATGACTGCAGCCAATACACACACACACACACACACACACACACACACACACACACACACACACACACACACACACACACACACACACACACACACACACACACACACACACACACACACACACACACACACATTTATTCAAAATATGTTCATTTATAATTCTATAAATTTACTGCAAAATTGAAGCAGTGAATGAGAAACTGGCCTTTGGGTAAAAGTACACCATATTTGGGTTTTCTTCCAAGATTAGTGAACTGTTATCTTCTTAAATATCATGTTACTATTAGGTTAATCAGATTTATCAGATGTTAACATCAGAAGGAAATGTAAAGAACTGTATCAGATTAACAACCAGAAGCACCAATTCAGCTAAGCACCAAACAAATATGTCTAAATTATAAATATTAAAGGCTGTAGACTGGGTGTTCACCACATAATCATGCATTTCATATAAATATCTAGATTATAATACTGCACAGTCATTTTTTGTTCTTTCTGAAATGGTTCTTAGCTGATTTAATTTGACATAGCACCACTCTGCAATATGAATGTCAACATTTCAAACAATTGGCATAAGAAAAGTAATGTTTATAAAGTTTAAAATATTAAATTGGGAGGAGGTTATATTTAACAGTTAACAGTAATAATGTGGATTACATTTCCGATCAGTATCTCAAAATTCATGCAAAGTAATGTCTCAGTTTTAAAATGACAACTACCCTTTTTAGTGTAAGTTATACCATGAATTAAAGTAAAACATGAATGAACACACTGCTGCTGTGTAACAGTAAAGAGAACAACCAGAAATAGTAGCATATTAAAACAGATTTACTTGATGTTAAGCATTGTATGATGCTCCAAACTATTTACATCTATGTCACAAAGAGGTGGTAGTATGCATGTGTTGAATGTATGGACTGAGAGCTCATATTTATCTTCAAGGAAATTGTATTTTGAGTGGAAGTCAGGAGAGATGTAACAATTTCATGTAGTCACTTCCCTACCTAAACTGTAAGCTATTGATAAGATAAATTAGGTGCTGAAACAGAATAAAGGCTCAATCTGTAATAAAGTTACACAGACCAGACCATACAGAAAGGATTGAGATATACTTAGCAAGTATTTCTCTAATGGAACCTATGGAAATTCATGTGATAAACTAAAGTGAAGACAGTTTATTTGCCTTGCAAGTGTCAGTATGGCACCATTTCAAGTGCAGTGAAATAAATGCTTTTGTAGAAAAGTTGCTAAAATAAATTGTGAATGAATTTCAAAATATTTTAAAGATCAAAAGTCTGAGAAAATGCAAATTTAAGGCACAGTTACAACATTTCTATTTCAAAAGGTTACTTTGGCATAAATGTCATTGATAAAATATTAACAATTAATTCCTTCCGTCATTGAGTTCCCAAATGAATTATACAAACATCACTTTTAGTAAACTGTTGTGGGTTGTGTGATGCATATCTCATTGCCATGACATGGAAAATGGACAGCTAATGTTTGCCAACTATATATCGGCCTATATTACTTTGCTGAGTTTTTACATTGCTGAACTTCACATGGTTCAGTCCATACGATTGAAAATGTAAAATGTCGAAAAACAACTATGGGAAACAAACTGAGTTGCACGGAGACTGTGACACAGTGGGGATTGGTGAATATGCCCTCTTCCCTACTGTAAAGATATCTTGGAGTTAGCAAATATAATTAACAGGAGGGGTATGAGGATGCAGGATAGCTTGCACCCCTGCAAAAATGGTTTCTTCTTCTTAGCTGGTTTTCAATATTTTAAATTGTCGAGCACATGATTCTGACCATATGAGTTTCAACAATTTAAAATTTCATTTCAACCAACTAACATAAAACCATATGTATACATATTAATTACAGAGCAGAGTTTTGCAGTCAGTGACTTTCCACACCTTACTCAGCTAAACAATAAACATAGTACAGAGACTCGGTGGGCCTATTATTGTCGTTTTTTTTTAAGAGTGCTATAGGTGTGCATGTCCTGTAAATGTAAATGAGGGTATGTGTTCATGTGACTGGCAGGCATCCCATTCAGGGTTAGTTGCTGTGTCTTATGTCCAGTGAGAGACAGGACAGACTCCAGCTTCCTTGAGATGTTGAACAGGATTAAGCTGGTAAATGGGGAATTAATAAATGAATGCATGAATAAATTACTAAACATAACAGTATACTATCCATGCTTTATGTATGGATGCCTCAATTCAAACAGAAAATGATTGACTTTAACAATTGGCTTAGTTTCTAGTGTCATTCAAAGGGGATCCAGTACCTGACAGCCTGGAATGACATGATTGACAAGCCACAATGCTTTGCCAGAGATGGCCTGCATCTGTCTACCTTGGGTTTCAGGCTCCTGGTAAATGCTGTTGCCTCCCCCATAGTGCCTTTTTTAGGCAATGCCATGAGTTCAAATCTACCAACATGAAAATTTCATAAAAACGTAAATTAAATGTTATGCTGCTAAACGCCAGGAGTCTAAACATGAAACAGCACTCATTGCAAGCATTCTTAATCCTAGAAGAAGCTGACATTTGTGCAGTCACAGAAACCTGGTTCAAAGCTGTGGAGAGCACCCCAGCCATACCAGGATACTCATCCAATCATTCATTCAGACCCAAAGCTGTGGGCAGCAAAACAAAAGGAGGTGGAGTTGCAATATCTATAAAAGACATAGACACCTCTAGGCTGGTCAAACAATATGAAGCACAGGAAATACTCCAGGTGCAGTTAACAATTGACAAGACCCCTATTCAAATCATAGCTAGCTACAGGCCTCCACTCTGACTCAAGATGCCCACTCCACCTATCTGGACCTCTTCAAACCTATCAAGATTCAACCCATTACCCTGATCCTGGGCGACTTTAACTATCCAACCATAGTTTGGAAGAAATACTCATGCCAAAACACAAATGCCCAGAGATTCTTTGATTTCGTCAATGCAAATGCCTTGGACCAGTTGACAGACACCCCCACAAGAGGTGAAAATATCTTGGACTTGGTATTAACCAACATGAGTAACCACTGCAGCATCCCTACAGTGTCATCATCCCTGGTAAGATCCAACCACAAAGCAGTCACTTTTGAAGTCACCATCTTCCCCGATCCCCCCCCCCCAGCTAGGGTCAAACAAAAAAACTTCTCCAAAGCTGATTATAACCTCCTGAGGGAAGGTATAAACAGCTTCACAGCCCCTCCCCTCCACAGAAACCGGCACATATGTCCATACTTGCACCAAAGTACTATATGAGCATTTAAATAGCTGCATGGAATCAGGAATACCAAACAGGATGAAATCCTGCTCCTCAACTAAGAGTACATATGTCTAGTAGACATCTACAATAAATAAGCTCTAAAATAAAAGGGCAAAATTGCTGTCCAGGACCAAGAAGGAGCAGGTGTCTAATTGGAAGCAATCTCTCCTTAGCCTGAACAAGCAAATAAGAGCACTAGTGAAATCCTCTAAAGCAAACTTCGAGTGCAAACTGGCCACATCTGCTAAAGACAATCACAAGGCTTTCTTCACATATGTCCGTAATCTCAAGGGAAGCACCCAGATATGCTCAGAACTGGTGGTCAAGGACACCATATACACAAACCCTGTAGATATAACCAACCTGCTGGCAGACAGGTTCAGTGAAAACCTCACTCCTCTGTCCCCCCATCAGTAAAACAGGACATCCCCAGTACCTGCCCCCACTCCTTATCTCTAGGAAGCAAGTCATCACTGCCCTCTCAAAGGCAAAAAATACAACCTCCATGGGACCTGATAACATTCCAGGCTGCACCCTACATGAACTCAAGAAGGAACTTGCAGCACCATTAGCACCATATTCAACTAAAGCCTGAGTACTGGCTTCATCCCAGCCAAGTGGAGGACAGCTACTGTCATACCTTTGCACAAAGGTGGACTGTCCACTAATCTAATTATAGACCCATCAGGCCAACTAGCCTGATCTGCAAAGCCATGGAGTGGATTATCATGGACTTCATTAACAAGGACATTGTTAACCTCCAGACACTTGATCCCACACAGTTTGGTTTTGTCAAGGGGAGGTCATGCCTGTTATATCTGGTTGACTTCTTTGAGACAGTCACCAAGACCATAGACAAGGGGAAGACAGTGCACACCACCTACCTTGACCTGGCCAAGGCCTTTGATTCTATTCCCCACACAGGTATAATAGATAAACACTGTCAACTAGGCATCAATCTGTATGTTATCAGATGGGTAGCAAACTGGCTCACTGATATAACCCACCTAGTCAAAAATAGGGGAACCTAAGCCACCTCAATTAGTAGACCCATAACAAGCAGTGTACCCCAGGGATCAGTCTTGGGTCCTCTGCTGTTTGGGATATACTTCTCAGAGGTGCAGGCCAAATCCAGTGGGCTATGGCTGACCAATTTTGCAGATGACTGCAAGCTAGGTGCTGTCATCAATTCCCCTAGTAATGTGGACATCCTTCAAGAGGGTCTCACCCAAACAAATAACTGGTGCCAGAAACATGGCATCAAACTGAATGTCAAAAAATGCATCATCATCCCTTTTGGGGAGAATGACATCCCCACAAATGATCACAGTGATAATAAGGCAATAAGCATGCAATCAGTCATGAGGGACTTGGGAACCCAGGTTGTCAGCAAACTGACTTTTGACCACCATATTGCTTCCATTGTATGGAAAGCTTTCTACATCGCACACCTCATTAGTAAGGGTATCTCATCCCTGGACAAGGTGGTCATAACATCCCTATATTCTTCTCTTATAAGACAGATTATTGAATACAATGCACCTTTTGGCATGTACCTCACAAAGCACATGCAGCAGCTGGAGAGACCACAGGGATTCCTCACCCAGAGAATCCAGGGCCTCAATAATCAGGTCTATGTTAAAACAAAAAGTGTACATATCGAATGCTCGGATGAGCAAAAATGCATATAATCAAAATTGCTATTGTGGGGGGCTGTGTCCCCACCCCCTTAAAAATATATTCCAACTCCGAGATCGCATTACAGTGAGGAAAGGGCAAATTTTCCGATCTTCACTGTACCGCAATCTCACAATATCGATGCCACTTACCTGCATTTTCGCTCATCCGAGCATTCGATATTTACACTTTTCATTGTTTTAACATAGACACCAATCATCTACCCTACACAGATAGGCTAAAAGCCCTGTCCCTCTACTCAGTCTCCTACAGACTCCTCAGAGGTGACCTCTATCTGGCATACAAAGCAACCTCAGACACTGCTCTGATGGGACTGCTGCATATCCGCAAGTCAAGCTCCACTCGAGTAACCCACATGCGAGACCTCAACCTGGTCTGTGACATCAGAAGTACTTGTTGTTGGAACAGATTTGTGTCCCAGAGACCCCCCCCTTTTGTGGAATAGACTCCCTCTTCACATAAAGCAGAGTACCTCATTAAACCTTTTTAAGTTCAACCTGGATAACTAGATGGGGAACAGAAAATACACCCTTGGGATTCCATCTATGTCCCTGCTGAACAGTGGTATAGGGTGCTGACTTGTTGGAACATGGGTTAAATAAGGGCCTCAGGGCCAATAGCCTAGTAACTTCTTATGATTCTATGATCCTATAATTTCTCTGGACTGATGAGTCATTGCTATAGCTATAGCAGATGGCGGTAGATCGTCTTTGAAATAGGAGGATGATATAAAAATACCTGCATAATGCCAAAAGCAGAACACTACAGCATGGTTTCCTGCTTAATATGCATGCAGGTTTATTGTATAGGTTCATTGTAAGGCTGTATATATGTTAGTATTTCAGCAATTTGGACATCTGGTTTAAGATATTTAGAAAAGGTTATGTATTTCATCTTGGCACTGATTTGTTTATTTGGCTGATGTACAGTGCAATAGCCTTTGTCTTTCTTTGTTTCTTTCTTCCTTCCTTCCTTTTTTCTGTGTTTCCCCATAGAACTTGCCAAACATCAACCCCCTCCTGTAGGTCTTGAGCTCAGTTTAGAGTGAGCTAGAGGGGCTATCATCTAAAAAAAAAAACATGAAGGGATCTCAGTCTCTATCCCTGCTACTCTTGTGACAGAACCATCCTTGTTTCACTGGCTTGAGAGTCTGTCTTTAGCACTACCACCTTGACCAGGGCAGCCCACATTTAAGGATGGACCCTAATTTCTCCCTCCTAGAGAATTACTTAAGGGCCCAGTTACATTATGCTATTAATTAGCATAACCACACTCTCTGTGGCTCTAGCATGTACAACAGTAAATCTCAGTTGCACAATACTGACCTGTAATGTGTGAGTGCTACCACGCATGCTTTACCTCCAGTGCAATGCAATGCTTGGTGCACATAGCATCCACTATGATCCTTCTTGCTGCTGCAGCTAGTTCCTCCCTCTGCTGTGGGAAAATGCAACAAGCCAAGCCACTTCCCTGACAAGAGATGGATGAGCTAATAGGGGCTGCACACTCTCACCTCTCTGACTGGTTCCACCCAGGCTGAGTCATCTGGGTCATAGTGCGGGATTTACCTCATATGCCATGGGGTTGACCGCAGACTGACCTTTCTTGTTGCAGACAGCTCATCAGGTCCTGGAACACTGTTTTGGAACTAGGTAAAAAGTTAACTGTACTGTCTGGGTTTGCCTCTGTAATTGTTGCTACATTTGTCACACTGTTTTGACCAGAAAATCATATAAAACATTAAATTAATATGGACATCTGTTCAGCCACTGAGTATAAAACAATAAATAAGTGCAACCATGAAACTGGACACGTCTTCATTCAATGACTGGATAGTTGTCATGGCGAATGAAATGAGGAAGTGATTATTGAGGTATGTGTTTTCACCAGTGTCCTGGTAAGGAATGTGATCTGGGGTGGTGGACATCAGATGGTATATACTAACTTAGGAGCTGAAGTGTGTGTGTGTGTGTGTGTGTCTGTGCAAATATAAACGTGTATGAATGTCTGGCTGGGAATTTTCATGTATGCGTTTGTATGTGCGAGAGAGCATGCATACATACTTGGAAAGGGGAATTTACTACTAAAAGAGTTAGCATTTCTTGAGCAAATGTGTACCAGTCTTTCTCGTGAAAGGAGCAGATGTGATACAGACACATTGACACATCTAACAGTTGTGACTGCTTCTAAGTAGCACATAATAATATATATATATTTATTTATTTATTTGCAATTGTTAACCGGGTTGGTCCAGCTGGGTAAGAATTACCCTTTTTCAGTGGAGACCCGAGGGGAAAAGCCCCAAACAGACATACAAATACATACGAATAGGGACATGATAAGAGAACATAATTACTCAATAAGAATTAAATATGATAATAACGCATTGGCAAAACATGTTATGACTGAAGGAGAACATCATAAGTTTAAATTTAGGGTGATTGATAGAGTACATGAGTCCTTGAGACTAGGTTATATTCGCAATCACACTGAGAGGATTGAGTCACAATGGATCCTTAGGATGCAGTCATATAAAGGGAAGGGCTTGAATAGCCATGTCCCTTTAAAACCTGCCCTTAAAGTGAGGAGATTACTTCGATAGTCTATTTCTATTGTTTTTATATACATAATGTTTATTTTTCAAGTTTGACTATTATATGTATTTTTATATGGTTGTATGTGATTTATTTATTCATAGATTTGCATCCATTTATTTTTATTTATGGGATATGTTTTTAAGGGGCGTGATGTTAACTCTCATTTTGATTGGCTTATGCATAGTATTTCAGAGAGCTTAGTAGTGTCATTCATTATCTGATGAAGCAGTGTTGGGATTAAACTGTGAAAGTGCTTATTCCTGTTACATTACAGACTATGTTTTGCATTTTAAATAGAGCAGCTGTCTGTTGTATTTTTTTGTATGGTATAAGCTGTGTATTCCTGAACTGCGGTGGTGGTGCTGCGGTAGCGTTGTTGCCTCACAGTAAGACGTTGTCCTGTTTGATTCTCAGCTAAAGCGTCTTCTGTGTGGAGACATGCATGAATGGGTGTACCTTCGTTGAAGGTTGTGCGTCAGGGCTGGCAACTCGGTACGTAAAAATCTACTGCCAATCATTAGCGGACCAGAGTTCCGCTGTGGCGACCCCTAACCGGGAAAAGCCGAAATATACAACATCAGCTGTGTATTCCAGATATCGTATTTACTTTCTTAAAAAGTAGATTTGACTAATTGTTATCTCACTTAGTTAGTGCAAATGCTCATACCAATACAGCTGCTGGTCAATGTCAAAGAAAGTATATTTACTACAAGGGCAGTAGAACAAAAAGGCAGTAATAACTCAATATAGAATTGACCTGGTTTTGCATTTCAGGTTAGTTTATTTTTCTTCCAGCAGCTTATACATCTAGCTCCCCTCTAGGCTCTATACAGCATTTAGTTCTCTCTTAGTGAAGTATGTGGGAGTGCTCTTTTTTCTAGAGGACGCCTGCTTGTTGCTGACTATACTTCTTGTGAGAACACTAAGACATGGCAGTGCAACAAACTGTAGCTGCTGAGGATTTTTGTAAGTACTCACATATTCCTGCATGTTGAACATGACATGCATGGCAATGCTGCTGCAGTGCTATATCCATTCCTTCAGTGCCAGCTTGCAATATGCAGTCTTCATGTAATGTGGCAGCACCTTTTGTACAGAAATAATTGAGGTTTATAGAGATACCCTATTATGAAGAAGCTGTTTCACCTACAATGGGTGCTGTAATTACATCTGATGAATAATATATATATATATATATATATATATATATATATATATATATATATATATATATATATATATATACATACATACGTACACACACACACACACACACACACACACACACACACACACACACACAGTGTTAGTTTCATTGGAATATAAGGCAAATGCAAAAAATGGGGTCAGCTTATCTCGTAACGCTTCATCAGATGTCAAGAACAATTATTTGCTAAACACTTGCATGAGCAGACTTTAACATGAGACTCAAAGTATTATAAATTATCTCACAAGATAACCACATATAGAGCTAAACTGATTTTATACTTAAAACTATACTGGACTGCAGAATGTCACTTATATATTATAATAATTACAATGTGTTAATACATTCTGTAATGGTAACAGGCAAGGATGGGACTATGTTAAGGCCCTGAGTTAAAGTCTGGTTTCATCTTTAGTGTGAAAGGAGACCGATGTACAGTGTTACATCTTTGACTCCACATTTAAATCTGGAATATGACATCATGTAAGTATTACTAATTTCTTTCAAGTTGCAGCATGTATTATATATGATTTTTACATTCAGATCTGGGATTTGAGGGGTGTCATCTGTTGGGGATGCCATGGCATCATCCTTCAAGTTGCTCAGATATTTGGATTAAATTCAATTATCCATCTTTTGTTAGTGAAAAATCTTGTCCCTTTTGGATCATACAGCTGGTCAGCTATTTCTCTGTGTAGGGGCTTATGCTTGTTCATCTCTCTTTGGTTAAAATGTATTCATACATCTGTCTGGCCATGGCTTTGGATGGTTTTATCACTAAGGTTTGAGGAATGCAGTCATCATTTACATGATATACTCCTAATTGTCAGGTGATGCTTCCTGGCACAGTTGACTAGTAATTACCTGTTAGATGCACCAAATGTATGAAACTGTGGTTCCTCTTGCCTGATCAGCATTAATACTGCAACAACAATTCATTAGCAGGATAAAATTAACCTGTCTCATGATGCCCTAAACTCAGCCTATGTTCCCTATCAATGGGTGAACAATCCAAATGCTTACTGAGTTCCATTTCATAATGGCAGGAAAAGCCAGCATCGAAGGACCAAAAAAAAGATGTCACTCTGATTGGCTGCCACAAGTGACTTATCCCTGTGTTAAATTTTCTGGATCTCCTGCTTAAAAAAAAAAAAAAAAAGCAGACAATTCATGAGGACTTAGTTTCACAGTATGTATTCATACTGAAATTTGTTTTTGCCCTTCTGTTTCATAGAAGTCTGCCATCCTCAAGCTTGTCTTACAATAGATATGCCACCCTAGTCAACCCTCCCCCAACTGCGCTGCTTGAGCATGTCATCAGGTCATGCTAAGAATGTGAGTTAACTGGATCCAGGAGTGATAGCCCTGTTGGGGCTCATCTCACCCCCACCTGTACCCCATCAGGTAAGTTAAAAAAACATTAACAGCAGTGATATTTCAGTAGCAGCCGAGACCTACTTTTTCTGCATCTGTCATGTCCTCTGAGGAACAATTTTTAATGGCTCTTCTCCAGGCACAGTGTCATATACTGACAGTATACTGTCAGCATTAAGCACTGAAGTTGTTTAAAACCAAAACCGTTGCAGAAACAAAATGCAGAAAACACTCAAATGAAAAAAAAATGTTCTTGAAGTGGAATACGAAAAAACTATTTTGTCCATTCTTTTTCATTTTCCACATTAAGAACATTTTTTTTTCATTTAACTTGAAGAAGTTTAGTTTGATAGTCATTTTTGCAGTCTAAAACAAACCTACAGTAATTGCAGGAGTAACACACATTCTCACATGAGAAATCCTTGTACTTAAACTAGGGTTCTTACAGGAAAAGATCTTTAAGATTCTTACCTTTTTTGATGATAAAAAGCAGAACTCATCCAATCACCTTCTTTAATTTAGCAAAATTCTAAAGAAATATCCAGTTATTTCTAACAAACTCTCTGATGTTTTGTTTCATCTATAGAATTAGTTAAAAGACAGGCTATTGTAAAATCATTATTTTCAGACCTTTTAAAAGCATTACAAGAATCAGCTCCAAGTTTACTAACAGGTTTATACTCTATTTCTCTTTTCTTAATTACGTCATTATTTAATTTCTCTGTTAGTGCTCTGGGATTTCCTCTTCCACCAAATTTCTATTTCAGCAATCCACATTCATTATATAAAAAATTTCTCAGAATCATCCATTAGCCTACTTGCCCTTATAAAATGCCTTTTAACTATATTTTCCTTCATCTGCAATTACTGTATGTTTGTTTTAGAGGAAGCCCAAATTTATGTTAAAAGTAGAACTTATTTAACCTACTCAATAAATACACATTAAGTCTAGATTTGTGGTATACATCAGTTTATGTTTAATATGTCATGCGTTCTATACAGGGAGAACTATTAGAGAATTTAGTACTGGAATATATGAAGATTTGCATGCTGTCAAAAAGTCAGATATAGGCAAATGCTATGGCTAAATGTGTTGCAAGAACAGTCAGATGAAATTGGGACTAATACTAATAAAAGTTATTTTGTTTTCAGTGAAATAGATCAGGTTAAAAATTATGAAAATAGATTTGAAGAGGAAGAAGAATTAGATAGTAACGAATACTGCTGGCAGATTAGATTAGATGCCTGCAGTTTCCCAGAACTTAACGATAGAGAATTTTAAGATTGTTTTAAGAAGGAAATGGTTAAAACACTGATTTTATAAGTCATGTGATTAAAGGCTGTGTATTTAAATGGAGTGATGTAAAGGGATTTGTTTAATGGAGGTCTATTTTAGAATGAAAGAGCTCATCAATATCCCATTAAATTATTTCGTGTTTGGTCGTTTATGTTATACCTTTTCAAAAGATCCCAATTCCAGTTCCTTTATCTCTGTTACAATATTCAGCACTTCATATACAGGTGGTTTAGACTTCTATTTCCATTTTTAGTAATCGTTTTTCAGAAGCCACCAGAAATAAACTTATCAAGGCTTTGCTGTGATCCTGTGTCCCAACTCAGAAGAATCATCTCCTGAGGTATACCCTTTTGTTCAGCCAATATTTCTGACACAGTACTCTGTTTGGAATTTTTCAAATCTTTCAACTCATTACACTCCTAAAAATATGTTCCCAGGTAACCCCTTCTTCCCTGTCATGCCACCCACATTTGCCATCTTCCTGAGAAAAAATTCTTTGGAGTCTGTGTGAGTTATAAAAAATATCTATGTTAAACACTTCCAAGCAAAAACCCTACACCTTTCAGACTTTGTTGCATACTTGGGAGCTATACATATGTCCTTCCATTGTTCCTTTGTAAATTGGTTATCCAGTCTTTATTCCCAATCTTTTCTAATATCCACTGATTGTTTTTTATAATTATTGAGCAATATTTTATATGCCCTACTGATTATCCCTTTTTAACAGCAGCTTCTGTTCTAGATTCATCTAAACACTTTACCAGAGTAGGTCTTTCACTTAGGATTCCCCTATCCCTTTTTCTTTGCCTGTATTTTGATATCAGTCCCAGGTAGGGAAGGCAATCTCTAGCCTACAGTCCAACTGTCTTCTTGGCCTCATCCCATTCTATTACCTTTTCCTCTTTAGTTATTTGATCCCAGTACCTTGGTTCCTCTGCCAGTTTTCACCAGTAAATTCAATCCCCTTCTTGCCTACTCTCTGTACCTCTGTTTGCAGTCATCCTTATAGGCAACATCTCCTTTCTTCATTCTTGTGTTGGCTTAGTTCTTATTATACTTTGTGTTACTTTATGAATATAATATTCCATATGGCTGTTATTCTCCTTAACGGTCTGCATCTAAAATCCCAATCTCTCCTTATTTTTTTAATTTCCCTCCCGCTTCATCATCATCCCTTTCCACTTTGAATTATAACTTTCTGCTTGTGTTATCTATATAAACCTTAATTGTGTAGCTTTAAAATATTCCTTCTAATCAGGTAATCTTAGACCATCTTGTTCCATTGTAAGGATCAACTTATCTCATTTACCCCCCCCCCCATACAGACACACCAGTTAATTCAACTTTTTATTAATTATTGGGCGCAACTTTTCCTCTGGTTGATAAAATATGTCTGCCCTATATATAATACTAAAAATATTTTCACTATTTGTATCTTTCATCCATATCAATACATAAGAGTTTTCAGTTTCTCAGTTTTCGCAATATCTTTTGTTTAGTTTCTACCTATATTATATCCTTAGCTGCCATAACAGAAGCATTTTTAATCCATACTCCTAAATACTTCATCTTATTGTATCCTCATTAATAGGGTCTATATCACTTTGTCAAATAGTCTGTTCAGTGATGACTATTCATTGAACCAGTTAAGCGAAAACTCATTTTAACGAACGATCGTTTCAGCAAATTTTCTCGCAGGGAAAGTGTAGATCATAGTATAAAATGTGTGCTTTGTCTTTAAGAAGCATGCAAGACTGTACGTGCACATATATATATATATTCCACACGTGCAAATACCTAGTACCATTTTGAAGGAGCATCTAGGGAGTGAGCTTGCAAGATCTTAGTCAATAATTGTATAAGTTATTTAAGTACAAAAAGAAAAATCTAGCAAAGCTAGAATTTCCACTGTGTGATACCTTAAACCTCTTGAATCAGAGGCAACACGGGATATATGTAAATTACCCTTTAACGATATCAGGTGTTTCAGCTACTTTTAAGTCTTTTTATGGACAATTTCAGGCCAATAAAGCCAAACCCCTTCTAGGTGTGGACATTCACGTTTCTGCCTTCTTAAGACATCATCAGCACAACATAAGAGGAATGTTTGACTTTTGGAAACACAGGGTAGTCATACCCAACTGATATCCATAAACCTAAGGGTGACTACAAAATAGCTCAACTAACAATCTAAAACAATGTTTAAAAAGGTCACACAGGAAAACCAATTAGTTAAAAACATAAAAAGAAAAATCTAGCAAAGCTAGAATTTCCACTGTGTGATACCTTAAACCTCTTGAATCAGAGGCAACATGGTATATATGTAAATTACCCTTTAAGGATATCAGGTGTTTTGTGTTTTTAACCAATTGGTTTTCCTGTGTGATCTTTTTAAACATTGTTTTAGTAAGTTATTTAAGTAGAGTCAATAGTCAACAGTAGTAATGTGGTTGTATGAAATAAAGCTGCTTGAACAGAACCCACAAAGACTCATTTATTCATGTCCTAGACACGAAAGTGATGTGGTGTCAGAGCCGGGATCGAAGAGAGAAGAATATTTGGAGCCATGAGGTGCAAAGATGACAGTGAAGGTAAAACTGCGAGAAAAGTGCACAAACATAGCCAGAATGAAACAAAGGTAATGAGAAATAACACAAGCTATTTACTCGATACGAAAGACAATAAAGGGGCATTACAAGGGCACAAACCTCATTATCAGGCAAGCAGAAAGTACGAAAAGTTTGTTGACTAAAGAAAATGTTTAAGATAAAAGTATTCAATAGAACGACTAACTATAAAGCAAAATGAGTATGTTTAAAGCAAAAACAAGCATGTTTAAAGCAGAATGAGTGTGTTCAAGGCAAACTTGGGCATGTTTAGATTAAAATGAGCACAAGAAAATTATTTTGGGCGTAAAAGGGTTTAAATGAGCAAAATTAATATAATAAAGAAAAATAAAGGGCACGTTGAGGAAACTAAAGCAAGGCAACTGTATGTGTTGGCAAAGTGCTGTATTTGGTCATAACTACGACTTTTTATTGTATCAAGGGCATAACTAGAATTATTCAAAGTATCTCAAAGTGTGTAAAAGTTCTTACAGTGTGTGCTTATTACTGTGTATGTATTTCAAAGAGTTTATTGTGTGCAAAGTTCAACTACTTCGTGTAATACAGTCAAAGCATTGCCATTTCGGGATGTTTCTTGTGCTGGGTGTGTCTATTTTCAAGGTGCTGCCATTACAGAGTGCTTCTTGTACTGTAGAGAGTTGCCTCATAAGGTACTGCCATTTTGGGGACATTTCAGTGTGCTGTATGCAGCTATTCTCAAAGTGCAACTACTTTGAAAAGTTATTGCATTTAAGGCAATAGATGATTGATTTATTCACATTGTGCAGTTACTTTGCATGTTTCTTACACTGTTGAGATGTTTTTACAAAAGACAACATTAGAAGAGTATTACAGTGCTCGTGAGTTATTCAGTTGCATTGTAAAAGTCTTGAATGGTTCTTAAAATGATAAATTACTTTAGCAAGGGATGGTAAATGACAGTAGCATTTCTGCCTTTACCAATAATATTCCGAAAGTACCAAACCGTCCAAGAACTTTATTTCACAAAGTCCAGTTATTCTAAAGTACTACAAGTTTGTTTATTCGCATAATTCCAAAAAGCCCGACAAAGATATAAGTTCAGAGAACAAAGGCATTGGACAGTTATTGGCATTAATTCTGGCATGTGTGTATGTTTATGCTTATTTGCAAAACCCTTCACTGGTATGTGTTAATATGGCAGATGGATTTTGAAAACCCTTACCACTTGTATTTGATCAGAATATTGCAGAGAACTGGAGAATATTTGAACAAGAGTACAATATTTTTATACAAGCAGCTTTTGCAGATAGAGATGTATGCACAAGGGCATTCATTTTGTTAAACCTAGCTGGGTCAGAGGCCATAGAAAAAGTGTGTTCATTTGTGTATGCACCAGCAGTATATGAAGAAGAAGGTGCAGACCACCATATTTTTGTACAAGCTGAATCAAGGGAAGACCCTAAGTGTTTGAAGCACAAGTTCAGAGAAATGTGTAACCCCCAGATGAATATTACATTAGAAAGGCATTTGTTTTGTACAATAACCCAGAAACCAGGGGAAACATTTGCAGCTTATATAAGTGACTTGAGAAACAGAGCTAAGACGTCAGTTTGGTGATTTAAAAGATGAGCTGATAAAGGACAGGCTTGTATGTAGTATTAACTATGCTGCTGTGAGAAAGATTTTGTTTCATGACAGTGATTTAACAATGAGCGAGGCCATAGAGATTTGTCAGATCCATGAGGTGACAGAAAAATACACAAGTATGCTTGCAAGTGACAAGAGCATGGTTTCAGTTGGTTCCAGAGCACATGTAGATAGTATGCAACATGTGGCAAACAAGAGCAGGCCTAAGCACATAGCAGCTACAGTGTTTCCAAAGAAGGCACGCAGCTTTCCAGAAAGTTCTAAGAAAGGTGTAAGCTCCAACATCAGCTTAGTGTAGTATAAGGATGAATCAGCAAAACCCAAATTTAGTTTTACTGTTAACTGTCACAACTGTGGTGCGAATCAGGAGTCTAAAAGAGAGAAGTGCTTAGCATATAGTCAGCAATGTCACGAGTGTAAAAAATGGAATCATTTCCAAAAGTTTTGCAAATTAAATAAGCCTAACACAGTTGTAAAGAAAGGTCACACAAAAAGCAAGCTGATCAAGTAGAGCCAAAGCAGTCAGCTTTTTATGTGGATGGTGTATCAGTGCTTGGTAAAATAGTTGATGCAGTGAACTTATTAACAAGAAGTGAAGTATTTTGTACTGTCTGGATTAATGGAAAATCCACAGAGCTCAAAGTAGACACTGGTTCAAAGTGTAATGTTATATCAGCAGACACATTTGTTAGAGTGAGAACTAACGAACAACTCAGTGTAACCAGTAGTGCGAGACTTGTTGCCTATGGAGGTGAAGAAATTCAAACCAAAGGTTCAGTGATGCTTTCATGTTATTTGGCCAAGAACTATTACAACTTGTTATTCTATGTAGTCCGAAGACCAGTGCAATCTTTATTGGGTCTCAAAGATAGTTTGAGAATAAATCTGCTTTCTTTTGCTAAAGAAGTTCATCACATAAGTGCAGTTCCGAGTTCTAATTTTTCAGAAGCCATTATCTCAGAGTATGTTCCAGTTGTGTATTCCATGAAGTTAGACGCAGAGGTCACTACAGTAGTCAGACCAGCAAGAAGAGTTCCAATAATGATGCAAGATAAAGTTAAGGCTGAGCTGGATAAAAAGGTGCAGCAAGGTGTGATTTGTCCAGTCACAGAACCGACAGAATGGGTGTCATTCATGGTAGCCGCTCACAAAAAAGGATCAGATGAAATCAGAATATGTATTAACCCAAGAAATCTGAACAAAGCATTAAAAAGACCATATCATCCAATCTGCACAGTTAAAGAGGTTGCAGGTCTAATACCGAATGCCACTGTATTTTCTGTTTTGGATGCAAAGATTTCATTTTGGCAAGTGATGCTGGATCGCAAATCCTAATTTCTAATTACTTTTGGTACTCTGTTTGGCAGATACAGATTCCTAAGGATGCCATTTGGAATAAATTCTGCAAGTGAAGTCTTCCAATGTGCAATGGAGCAATTTTTTTCAGGTTATCCCTGTGCCATAATAGTAGATGACTTATTGGTTGGAGGCAATGGCGAAGCAGAGCATGACAGAAACCTAACGAAAGTTATAGACAGAGCATGTAAACAAACTTGAAGCTCAATCTTCTGAAGTGCAAATTCAGACTTCCAGAGTGTTGTATGTAGGACATTTGTTTACAAGTACAGGTTTGAGACCTAACCGACCGAACAAGCAGCTGTTCTTGAAATGTCAACACCAGATAATGTACAAGCTCTACAGCATTTTCTGGGCATGGTCAATTATTTAGGCAAATTTATACCAGACTTCAGTGACTTGACAGCATCTTTAAGAGTGCTCATGTGCAAAAATATTACTTGATCATAGTTAGAACAACATCAGAATGCATTTGAAGACCTTAATCAGAAAATTGCCACCCCACCTATGTTAAGATACTATGATGGGAACAAACCAGTTACTCTTATTGTGATGCTTCAAAATTTGGTCTAGCACAGTTATACTTCAAGAGGACAGACCAGTAACCTATGCATCTAGAACACTAATGCAAACTGAGATGTAGTATGCTCAAATTGAAAAGGAACTGTTGGCAATAGTATTTGCATGCTCCAAGTTTCATGATTTATGGTCGAGCTATTCAGATTGAAACTGATCATGAACCTCTAGTTACTATTCTAAAGAAGCCTATGCATTCTGCTCCAGAAAGATTACAAAGAATGATGCTCAAATTGCAAAAGTACAATTTCAAAATGGCCTGCACTAAAGGCAAATTTTTTATCTGGCTGATACTTTATCTAGATCTCCCAAAATTATGACAGAACAGCTTAATGCAGAAATGTTGGTCTTTGATGTGATGTCAGTGCATAATTTTTCCACCACTAGTCTCGATGAGTTAAGAGATCATATTCCGACTGATCCAATTTTACAGAAGCTTAAGCACTATATTAATGTCAGATGGCCGTCAAAACAATCTGGTGTATCACCTGAAGTACAAATGTATTTTCCTTACAGATATGAATTGTTGATGGAAGATAGCATTATTTTCAAAGGTCCTAAAATTATTGTTCCTGCTTCCTTACAAGAATACATCCAGATTTTGCATTGTGGTCACCCAGGAACTACATCCACTAAGAGAAGAGCACAAGAATTAGCATTTTGGCCTTCATTACCAAAAGACATTGATATAGTTCTTTCTACTTGTTTGGTATGCGATAATACCAGATCACATTTGCAAAGAGAATCTCTTCAGCTAAGTCAAATTCCTGAACTACCTTGATCTACTGTAGCAACTGATATCTTTGAGTGAACAATCAACACCTCTTAGTTTTGGTAGACTCTTATTCCAATTGGTTTGAGATTGATCTACTACCTAACCTCAACTGCTGTTATTACCAAGTTGAAACATCATTTCTCAGTTCATGGTAGTCCACATACAAACTTTTTTCTGACAATGGTACCCAATTTACTAGCCAGTTGTTTCAGAAGTTTGCAAAAGAATGGGACTTTGTACATGCCACTAATAGTCCTGAATATCCTCAGTCCAATGGTCTAGCTGAAAGAGCAGTGCAGAGTGAAAAGCAATGACTTGAAAGGTCAAAGCATGACAATATTGATATGTTCTTGAATTTTCTTAATCTCAGAAACATACCTTGTGAAGATATTCTTGGCTCACCTGTTCAAAGACTACTTTCCAGACAAACTAGAACTACGCTACCTGTTTCTTCAAGTTTGTTGCAGCCTAAGTCGAAGAACAATAAAACCATCAAGGCTCAATTGTTTAAGAAGCATAATATCCAGAAATATAGTTACAACCGATCGAGCAGATTACTTTGTCCATTGATGAAGACGGAAAGATGGTATGAATTCAGATAACAAAAGGATTTGATCGAATAGGACAGATTACAGACATTTGTGCCGAGCTGAGATCTTACATGGTAAATTTTCAAGGCATGGAGTATAGGAGGAATCAGACATCTTCTTCCTGTACCAGAATCATCATTATCATTGCCATCACAACATTGTATCTGTGATGTGGGCTCTAAATCGAAGAGCGAGTCAGATACTATTTCCAGACCAGAATATGTTCAGAATTCTGAGTCCATTCCAGAAAGTGATTGGAACATTCCACAGATTAATCACTTTACTGAAACTGTTCCAGTTACTAAAGTTTACACTCCATTTTATGTCACATGATATGGACAGATAGCTAAACCAAGTGTGAAGTACGCAGCAACGTGGACTTGATTGCACATACCTGTATGTTTGAATATTGTATAATGTATGACTGAAAAGATACCTGTGATTTCTGCATGCCAAACAGTCTCATAACACTTGCATGGTCTATTTCTCAAAGAGAGGATGTAGATCATAGTATTAAATGTGTGCCATGTCTTTAAGAAGCATGCAAGGCTGCAAGTGCACTTATATATATTCCACACATGCAAATACCTGGTGCCATTTTGAAGGAGCAGCCAGGGAATGAATATGTAAGATCTTAATCATTAGTTGTATACAAGTTACTTAAGTTAGAGTCAATAGTCAACAGCAGTAATGTGTTTGTATGAAATAAAGCTCCATAAACAGAACCCACGAAGACTTGTTTATTTGTGTCCTAGACACGAAAGTGACAGAAAGGAAGGAGTTAGCCATTATTGGGAATTTGCCCCTTTCCCTACTGTAGAGTGATCATGGAGTTGGTATATTTAGTTAGGGGAGTGTGGGGGGTGAAGCCCCACACTTTGCTGAGTTTTAAATTGTGTAGTGTTTTTTCCAGTCAGCAGCTGGCCCACTATTTTTTTTTCTCTGTGAAAAAATTTGCCAAAATGATCATTTGCTAAAATGAGTTTTCATTTAATTGGGTTTGATGAATGGTCATTCGCTGAATAGACTATTTGACAAAGTGATATCGACCCATAAATAAGCGTATTCCTGAACCAGTTCATGTGTGGATACATAATTTATGGCTGTAGACTTTGTTTTATCTTTATTAATTGTATATCCTGAAAAGACTTGAATTTGTCTTAAAATGTTCCCCAGCACCACAATGTCCTGTTCTGGATTATAAGGTACAAAATAAATCCAATTTTTCTTGATTATTATACTAATTATATCCTTGCATTTCCAAGTCCCTTACTTTCTTTGCCAATAGCAAGAAATATAATGCAAGTAACAAAGGGGAAAGAAGACACCCCTGCTTGGTTCCTTTGTTTAGACACAACTTATCAGAGAGGAACCCTTCCATTTTAATTCTTGCCTCCAAGCCCTCATATATCCATTAATTAACCTAATTATTGTACCAGGGAATGCAAATGCTTCCTCATAAAATTCCAGGTTACTGTGTCATATGCTTTCTCTGCATCAAGACCTACCACCAACAATGGCATTTTCTTACATTCTGCATCCCTCTGGATCATCATTGTTTTATTTAATATAGTCAAATGTTTGCCTCCTCCCTACAAAACCACACTGATTCATATCTATCAATTTTGCCAACAACTTTGCCACTCTTTTAGCTAGTATAGGCATAAAGCAATATCTACCTTCTCCACTGAAGCTGGCTATCTTAACTAAGTAAAACATCTGGGAAGCAAGAACCTGACTCACTCCAGCTTTTCTATTGTAATAGGGGAATTACAATTTAGTTTTTGTAAAGTGTTGAGGCTTAAAGGTGTACGCACAACAACAGTGAAGGGATCCAGCCAACTGCCATCAGACTGGGCCATAATACCTTACCTTGAATCAGCCTTACACTCACACAGTGTTCCCGTCCCAAGCATTTACTGTTTAATTTGGTAAAGTTTTGCTTTTACTTTCATTACAGTTTCTATACTAATCATTGCTCTCTCCATAACTGCCAAACAACCCTGTTCGTGTGCTTGCGCGAAAGGCTAAACAGCAGTTTACACAACTCCCAGGCTGATATGGTTCATTAATTTTAAAGGCATACCTAGTAAATTAATCATTAACACAACACACATACTTGCGTGCATGGTGTGCATGCATGTGTGTTATTTGTTTATGTGTATGAGCATATGCTATATATATATATATATATGTATGTATATATATATATATATATATATATATATATATATATGTATGTATATATATATATATATATATATATATATATATATATATATATATATATATATATATATCTGTGTGTGGGTCCACTCCTAAATTTCAAAATACCACAATCTTGACTTTCAATATCCTGGAGCCATAATGTCGAGATTATGACATCTCGAAATTGTAAAATAAAATAAAAAAAGGATGACAAAATTTAAAAACATATTTTTGCAGGGGGCCAAGCCCTCCTCCACCCACCACACTCCCTGCAACCTAGTAGATTGCTATACAGTGTGGGATGGGAACATTACAGTTCTCTTCAGTGTAGTGCAATCTCTTAGTTAGTATATTTAATTTGCAGGGGGGGGTGGGGGTGCAGGGGGGCTTGCCTGCAAAAACATGTTTTTAAATGTTGTCACCTTTTTTGTTTTGTTTTACGAGTTTGAGATTTCACAATCTCGACATTATGGCTTCGGGATATTTCGTAGTGGACTCATATATGTATATATGTGTATATATAATATTTATATATATGTGTATATATATATATATATATATATATATATATATATATATATATATATATATATATATATATATATATATATATATATATATATATATATATATATATATATATATATATATATATATATGTATATATATATAGAGAGAGAGAGAGACACTGTAGCTATATGAGAAGTTAGAAGTTCTATTTTTGATGTGATATGTATGCATATGGTAAGAACTTAATGATGATGATAGATACATATTGCAGTGGAAAAGCAGGTAGGAGCAGAGTTTAATTAGAGTTACTGGGTTATGTACTGGAGCCCAAAATGCCAGAGACATTTGCCTCTCTAAGACAGGGATTTTTCAAGACCAAGAAAGGGCAATCTTGAGGAAACCCTGATCAGAAGAAGTTGTGGAATACCAAGATCCTAGCTGTGAATTTACTTGTGGTCTATTAGTCGCCTAACTGCAGTACCATGAACCACACTGTGGATTTACATGGGAAGTACAAGGAACCTAGCTTTGAATGCATGGCACAGCTTCAGAGATGCAATACCTGATAACTGTAAGGATTAGTTTGTATTTTGTAACAGATTTTAAAATCAGACTGACACCCCCCAGAACCGGACACAAGTAAACCAAATATGTTCTAAGCAAAAATTGTGCTTGTTTTCATTTAACTTTGCAACTGAGCTTTATTTTGGTGTTTGCACAATAAGCAAACACCACTTGAAACTATTGAGGCTGTTTCCTATGTATGACATTTCCTCACATATCTAGTCTATCTATCCGTCTGTCTATATGTGGAATACATTCAGAAGGTAAAATGCTTTTAATATCACATAAAAAAAGGATTGACTGAAAAAGGACAAAATGCAAACATCTGGAAAAAATAAAAAAAGAAAGAAAGAAAGAAAACATGCTGTATACAGGGGGACAATCCCCCTGTACCCCATATTTGGAAGGCTGTACCCCACACCCCCTGTTAATTATATATACCAACTCTGAGATTGTGCCACAGTGGGGAAAGAGCAAAAACCTAGTCCATGCTCTACCTCAGTCTTGGGCAAATGCTAAAAAAAATTCAACCTTTTCAGAGCATTTGACATTTTGAATGTATTCAACATATATATATATATATATATATATATAAAGACTGAACATTCAAAATACTGAACACATTTTTAATGCAAGGGGAAAGCCTCACTGCATCCCTCATGTGTGGGGGGGTTATGACCCCACACCCCTTGCTAACTATATATACAAACTCCAAGATCATACAATAGTGGAGAAGGGCCAGATTCCATCATTCAGCATTTTGAATTTTCAGTCTTTTGGGAATTCACTGTTTTGGGTTTGTCAGTCTTCTGAAGTAGACCTCTCTCTCATATATATATATATATATATATATATATATATATATATATATATATATATATAAATGTATATATATATATATATATATATATATAAAAATGTATATATATATATATATATATATATATATATATATATATATATATATAAACTTAAAACACACACTCAAGAACCAAATAACTGAAACTCCAGAAATGACTGCAGAAAGAAAACCCAAAGTCCGTTTTTACGAGTTTCGTCCATCTTTAATCAGCATGAACTTCATCAGAAATGCTATTCCAACTTTTAAAAGTGTTTAAATAATGTTTCACATAGTCACATGTAACCACATTAACCAATACAAATAAAAATTAATGAATACCCACCAAAATAGTTTTCATTTAAAAGAATATTTCTTATCATATTATAATCACTATAATGTTCTAGTATGACTGAACCCTCTTTTGCCACAAAAAACATGATATACAATAAACATTATTAGATCTTTTATAGATTGTATAATCTTTGTTGTTTGGTTATTGCTCCACAATTGATTGGATATTAGTGTCCCCCCCTAACAATATCACCATTGCAGGCATACTACCTAATACCAATAGCAACCACCACCCAGCATATATCCTATGCAAAACCATCCCAACTCCAGGGCAACACCAATACAAATCAACAAGAAATTTGACTAAGTTCCAACCATCCATATTTAATGAAACCTTAGCTAAAGCAAATTGAGAACCCCTCAAATCCCTGCCACTGAACAAGGCTATTGAGTTCTTTAACTCAACATTCCTAGACATCCTAAATAGGCAAGCACCCACCTGCCAAAAATGAATAAAACATAACCATTCAAGCTGGCTCTCAAAATCCACCAAAGAGTCATGTCCACAAGGGATAAAATCTGGAAATCATGTCAGAAAAACAAAGACCCTACAACTCAACACAATATAAACAACTCCATAACAAGGCAAAATGTCTAATAACCAATGATAAAAAAGCCTACTGCCTCCACCTACAAAGCCAACATAAAAATAATCCCAAAAATTCTGGTCCTCTATCAACCATCTATTACATCCAGGTTCTTAAAGCAACCCATCCCCTGACCCACACAAAACCTCTACTGAACTTGCCATCCTCTTCAATTCCTACTTCATTGACACCATAGCTAACCTAACCACCACCTTTCCTATGGGTAACACCACCACCATCAAGACTGCTAATGATAAATCATCCCAGAAAACAATCCTACACACAACTCTAACCTAAAATTCACCCCACACCCATTGCCACAATAAAAAAAAACTTTTACTTAAGCTTAAACCCTGTACTCTAGCACCTGACAGTCTACCCCCACACTTCCTGCAGCTAGCTGCAAACTCTATAGCTTATCCACCACCTTAAAGCAACTTAATGATGATGATAGATACATATTGCAGTGGAAAAGCAGGTAGGAGCAGAGTTTAATGAGAGTTACTGGGTTATGTACTGGAGCCCAAAATGCCAGAGACATTTGCCTCTCTAAGACAGGGATTTTTCAAGACCAAGAAAGGGCAATCTTGAGGAAACCCTGATCAGAAGAAGTTGTGGAATACCAAGATCCTAGCTGTGAATTTACTTGTGGTCTATTAGTCGCCTAACTGCAGTACCATGAACCACACTGTGGATTTACATGGGAAGTACAAGGAACCTAGCTTTGAATGCATGGCACAGCTTCAGAGATGCAATACCTGATAACTGTAAGGATTAGTTTGTATTTTGTAACAGATTTTAAAATCAGACTGACACCCCCCAGAACCGGACACAAGTAAACCAAATATGTTCTAAGCAAAAATTGTGCTTGTTTTCATTTAACTTTGCAACTGAGCTTTATTTTGGTGTTTGCACAATAAGCAAACACCACTTGAAACTATTGAGGCTGTTTCCTATGTATGACATTTCCTCACATATCTAGTCTATCTATCCGTCTGTCTATATGTGGAATACATTCAGAAGGTAAAATGCTTTTAATATCACATAAAAAAAGGATTGACTGAAAAAGGACAAAATGCAAACATCTGGAAAAAAATAAAAAAGAAAGAAAGAAAACATGCTGTATACAGGGGGACAATCCCCCTGTACCCCATATTTGGAAGGCTGTACCCCACACCCCCTGTTAATTATATATACCAACTCTGAGATTGTGCCACAGTGGGGAAAGGGCAAAAACCTAGTCCATGCTCTACCTCAGTCTTGGGCAAATGCTAAAAAAAATTCAACCTTTTCAGAGCATTTGACATTTTGAATGTATTCAACATATATATATATATATATATATATATATAAAGACTGAACATTCAAAATACTGAACACATTTTTAATGCAAGGGGAAAGCCTCACTGCATCCCTCATGTGTGGGGGGGTTATGACCCCACACCCCTTGCTAACTATATATACCAACTCCAAGATCATACAATAGTGGAGAAGGGCCAGATTCCATCATTCAGTATTTTGAATTTTCAGTCTTTTGGGAATTCACTGTTTTGGGTTTGTCAGTCTTCTGAAGTAGACCTCTCTCTCATATATATATATATATATATATATATATATATATATGTATATATATATAAATGTATATATATATATATATATATATATATAAAATGTATATATATATATATATATATATATATATATATATATATATATATATATATATATATAAACTTAAAACACACACTCAAGAACCAAATAACTGAAACTCCAGAAATGACTGCAGAAAGAAAACCCAAAGTCCGTTTTTACGAGTTTCGTCCATCTTTAATCAGCATGAACTTCATCAGAAATGCTATTCCAACTTTTAAAAGTGTTTAAATAATGTTTCACATAGTCACATGCAACCACATTAACCAATACAAATAAAAATTAATGAATACCCACCAAAATAGTTTTCATTTAAAAGAATATTTCTTATCATATTATAATCACTATAATGTTCTAGTATGACTGAACCCTCTTTTGCCACAAAAAACATGATATACAATAAACATTATTAGATCTTTTATAGATTGTATAATCTTTGTGCCTGCAGAAAGCACTTTATATTAATGGCATAATATTGGTTAATGTGGTTACATGAGACTATGTGAAGCATCATTTAAACACTTTTAAAAGTTGGAATAGCATTTCTGATGAAGTTCATGCTGATTAAAGGTGGACGAAACGCGTAAAAACGGAATTTGGGCTTTCTTTCTGCAGTCATTTCTGGAGTTTCAGTTATTATATATATATATATATATGTGTGTGTGTATAAACTGCAAGAAAGGCCCAACCAAACATGTGATATCTTAAACTTCCCATAGTAGAGGCCAATAGGATATATATACAAGTGATCCATTAGGGACATACCGTTGCTTCAGCTAAATGCCTTCTGAATGCCTCAGATTTTTTATTTTTTACTTTTTAAATCCTTATGGGTACATTCAAGCCAATAAAGCCACCACCCACCAGTAGTAGGCATGCATGTTTCTTCCTTTTCTCTGACCTCATCCTTACAGCATAAATGGATTGTTTGGCTATACTTTAGAAACACGTGTTTCATGTCATGCCTTTCACTGGTATGTCAGCATGAGTTACATTTGGAATGTGACTGCAAAGGAATTTTATAGGATGCACAAATGAAGTTAATGTCACACCTGCTTGGCATGTGATCCAGTACCCATATATTCCAAAGTTAGAGAAAAAAGTGCATTAGTGCTGTAACACACTTACTGTGGTCACGCATCGAGCAACCACCACAGAAGATGGTGGGAAGTGGGTAAACACATTATTTAGACCATTAAACACTTCAGTTGGACTAGTCCATATGAATTGTTTAAGAGCTTCCCACTGCTCTTTTGTGGTGACTGCTTATTCTTGTTAATGCTTTAGTGTATGACTCGAACTTAACAGTAGTAAGAAGTACTTAATGAAAGCTTGCTAAGAACCTTTCCAGTGGCAGAATGGTGCTTAACAAGCGTGTTTTCCCCCAAATTCAGAGCATAATCACAGTGATCCTTACACTACAAGTCATTATCTTTCTAAAGTAAGACATAATGCATCACACAACATCTAGATCCTGTCAGCATCCACAACTGAGGTTGCAGAAGTGGAAGTTGACACATGCTTGTTGAGGGTTTCTCCCTGGTCACCTGTTCTACAACTGGCCCTGCTGAAGGAGTTGCACACAGAATGCTGCTATAGCTTGCATTTGTGGGTGGTGGGTTTGGGATTTTATTTCCTAAATACACCTCACAATCAAGCTGAGAGGAAAGCACAGAAGGTCACTATAACTTGTTTGGGACTTAGGAAAGTATGGTCATTATTTCTTGAACTTTTCTCACAATTAAACCTCCAGCGTACACACAGAAGGTCATTGCAGCTTTTGTGGGGCTGTGACTGTGCTTATTATTTCTTTTAACTTTTCACACAATCAAACCTCAGAGGTATGCACACAACATAACTATAGTTTGTGTAGGGGCAGTGAGCTGTCTAGGAACATACCATATGACTGTGATAATTATTTTTCTCTTTTCTCACAATCACATATCTGAAGTGTACACAGTCATGCCACTGTAATTGTTCATTTTTTTGTCTTTTGGATAAATAACAGATATAAAAGAATATTTATTTGCATTTATTTACCTTCATTTTAACCTTATAAAGTTTATTTTCACTATTTATATTTCCCATTCTCGTACAGAGTTACTGAAATTTGATACACGACTATTAATATAGTTAATTGTTTCAGCACATTATCTGTTACAATCACATAATAGTGATGTGTTATTATTTTCTTGTTTTAAGCAAGAAGCTCTCATAGTTACTTTGGATATTGAAAAAGCCTTCAACACATTAAATTGAGACTAAATATATATATATATATATATATATATATATATATATATATATATATATATATATATATATATATATATATATATAAAGCTTTGGAACTTTTGGAACAACCCTCTCCATAACTGCCAAATAACCCTGTTTGTGTGCTTGCAGTGATAATTATTTAAAGTATTCCACAGCTAATCAGATCAGTCTTTTATTAGATACTGATATCTTTAAGCTTATTCCTCACCTTACACTGATAGTTTTTCATCCCTTCTCTTTGTGGGGGCTGAACCCGCTCCCTGCCCCCATCCCTGCCCTCCCCCCACAACATCATCCTTATACCTAACCTTATCCCTCCCACACCTCTCTTCCACCTATCCTATAACCTCATTCATTATTTCCTACAGTCATACATTACCTCTTAACTAATCTGCCTCCCCACTCATTCTAAATATGGCCATATAGTGTTATCACACTACATTCAACAACCATTATGTCTCTCACTACTTTTTTATGCTCTCACTTCTCTCACTTATGCTCTCTGTCCTAATAATAATCACAACTTTCCAGATACCCAACATACCTTCTACATCCACCTGTACAACCACCACACATAACCGACATTTACCAAGTTACTCAAATATCCACCCTAGCTTATTCACAGTTAATATCTCTGTGCTATCCAAAGTAAAAATTCTACCTCTCTACAGACATCCCAATTATCACACCACCACCAGCAACTATACCATTTTCAAGAAAAAAAACTAAGTATAGCTCACATAATTTGGCAAAGCATTATATCCCAGTGTGGTGATGTACATCCCAACCCAGGTCCAACCCTCCCCAGCCCTAGCAAACTTAGCAAATCTTTCTTGCTGTTAACCATAAATCTCCAAAGCCTTAGAAACAAGATACCTGAACTCCAGGCATGGATTTCACAAAACAACCCTGATATTATAGCAGCTACCAAAAGCTGGTTGAAATCATATGTAAAAGACGCTGAGTTTCTTCCCCTAGGCTATTCATGCTTGAGAGCCAATCGGCCGAACAAGAGAGGAGGAGTAGCAATACTCTTCCCTAGCAAATATATATTAATTCCCTACTCAAAACCAACACCCAACTTCTCCCCAGCTGAATACTAATCTCTCTATAAAAACATTTGCATAATTGCTCTGTATATTCCTCCAGGAAACAACATACCAATATTAGAAAACATACTTGCCTAGACTTCACAAAACATAGATAATGAAACCATCATCTTAGGTGATGTAAACATTGATTGGCTAGACATTACCCACAAGAATCCCTCAAAAACATAAACCTTTACAACTTCTCCCAACGAATTGAAGACATCACCAGACCCCACAAAAATAACATTTGAGGCTCCACAATAGATTGGATATTAGTGTCCCCCCCTAACAATATCACCATTGCAGGCATACTACCTAATACCAATAGCAACCACCACCCAGCATATATCCTATGCAAAACCATCCCAACTCCAGGGCAACACCAATACAAATCAACAAGAAATTTGACTAAGTTCCAACCATCCATATTTAATGAAACCTTAGCTAAAGCAAATTGAGAACCCCTCAAATCCCTGCCACTGAACAAGGCTATTGAGTTCTTTAACTCAACATTCCTACACATCCTAAATAGGCAAGCACCCACCTGCCAAAATGAATAAAACATAACTATTCAAGCTGGCTCTCAAAATCCACCAAAGAAGTCATGTCCACAAGGGATAAAATCTGGAAATCATGTCAGAAAAACAAAGACCCTACAACTCAACACAATATAAACAACTCCATAACAAGGCAAAATGTCTAATAACCAATGATAAAAAAGCCTACTGCCTCCACCTACAAAGCCAACATAAAAATAATCCCAAAAATTCTGGTCCTCTATCAACCATCTATTACATCCAGGTTCTTAAAGCAACCCATCCCCTGACCCACACAAAACCTCTACTGAACTTGCCATCCTCTTCAATTCCTACTTCATTGACACCATAGCTAACCTAACCACCACCTTTCCTATGGGTAACACCACCACCATCAAGACTGCTAATGATAAATCATCCCAGAAAACAATCCTACACACAACTCTAACCTAAAATTCACCCCACACCCATTGCCACAATAAAAAAAAAACTTTTACTTAAGCTTAAACCCTGTACTCTAGCACCTGACAGTCTACCCCCACACTTCCTGCAGCTAGCTGCAAACTCTATAGCTTATCCACCACCTTAAAGCAAATACTGAAAAATCATCTCAACTCTTCCTGGCTATGTACCTGCTTTATAACCTAATCTCTTCCTTCTCCTTATATTATAACTAAATTCCTATGATTTTTACTATTAGTGAGTGATGATACTTTCTCCATATTTATTATTTTTTTCTTTCATCACTTGTTGATACTGGTACAATAATGCTGATTAATTTATCTCCGTTTTTACCACTCTGAATTCATCTGACAACCAACTAAATTCCTGCTTTTATGTATATATTCTGTATATGTTACTGTAATCCAACCAACTAAATTCCTGACTTATGTATATATTCTGTATATATTACTGTAAAGACTATGTGTAACACTGTTTCTACTTCGGTACCAATTAATGTTTAATTTTTTTTCTGCATCTATGTTCTTGTTGGAGCTTTTCACCCCGGGCCTCCACTGAAAATGGACTCTTTTAGGCCGAGTAGACTTTCCCAGTAAACAAATGCAATAAATAAATAAAAAATAAAAATAAACACTTTGCAATCATAGTTTAAAATGTAAATGGATCCATATGAAGCTGGGCCTGATGGGTCTTTATCATCTTTAGGTATTACAGTCAACACAGCTTTCTTCCAAGATTTTGTAGTTTTCCCTCCTTTTAAAATAGTTAAACAAAACTTTCCAGATCTTTATCACCTTCTTCCCTCTTACTGTGCAAGCTTCCACAGGAATACCATCTGTTGCTGGAGACTTTGCTGCAGGTTGATTATATATCATCATTTTTATTTCATCAACTTTTATCTTAATTGCCAATTGCTGAGCTTCATCTACCTCTGACCATGGCATACTTAAGTCTTCCATAAATATTTCCATTTGTGCTTTGTTTTGATTTCTATATTCTCGACTTCATAGAAATTTTCATACATTTTCTGAAATATCTCTAATACCTGTACAGGATCTCTTGTTATTTTCCTTATTATAGGCTCCCTAACTTTGATGACAAGCCTTTTTATTTTTTGCTGCCTAAGTCAAGTGCTAAAAGATTTTGTGCTCTTGAGTTATTATCAAAACAAAAGAGCTGATTAGCAGCAGTCTTTCTAAAATCATGCATATTATCCAGATAATCCCTTATTTTTCTCATTAGCAGTCTGAAATTGCACCTTTCCTTGTTCTGTGAGATTCTTCTTATTCTGCAATACTTCAACCTAGTCAGCCCCCCTAAATATTTCCTATTTCTTCTTAGCCATATCTCATTTTCTTTTATTTCTACCATATTTTAAACCCCATTTATGTTTTATCCCACTCCATGCTATAACTTCTGAAGAAATTTCTATCTTCCCTAATAACGCTTGAATTAATTTCCACTACCCATTCCTTAAACTCCTCTCTTTTTAACAATTACATGGGAAAGTGCCAGTGTCTCATTTTACCTTCATTAACCTGTATTTTTATCTTAGTTTTTATTGACACATGATCTGAAGTAGTTATCAGATATAATTAAATGCATGTCTTCATGTGAAATATAATTTCTATCTAGTCTAGTCCAGTTATTCTACCTTGGGGAATAATATGAAAACTCTCTCCAGGTTCATACTACTGAAGTCACATCTTCCATACCAAATATTTTCATAAATTTCTTCAGAAATCTACACTCTTTTGTTAGATTTTTCCCGTCGAGGTCCCCTAGATACATTCTTATTGTAGGAAATCAAGTTCCAGTCCACAGCTTTAAGTAATATTCCCTGCTGAAAGCTGATTAGTTCTCCCAAAAATATCTTAAGTTCCATAATAGCAGTTTTTGGTGGAGTATAAATACATGCCAGCATAATCCTCCTTCCTTGCCTGTAGCTCCTTACTACCACAAATCAACCATTATTATCCTTTTTTCTTCTACTAGCTCTGTTTGAACTCCTTTGTCAGTTAGTATAATCAATCCTCTTTTTGTATGTCCCTGATGTTTTGCTGACTATCCTTCTTTAAATCCTTTCTTTATCAAATTCATATGTTCATTTCTTTCCAAATGTATTTCCTGTAGCACTATTTGCACTCTGCATTTCTTTATATAATTCAATACTCTTACCTTTTTTGTTTATACATGTAAGGCCATTTACATTTCAAAATAATATAGATTGTGTAGTCATTATGATAAGAAATCACAATTCCTATCTGTTATACATGACAGCTTTTTCACTTCTGCGTGACATGTACACATTAATATTTGGCAGGTTGATCTTCTATACAGTTATTTCTTGTTATCTCTTTTTGAACCTGTGCCACATTATTCAAGACTTGTTGTTTTAATGAAAATCCTCAAGCAAAAAACTTAATAAATTTTTGAACATCCCTACAACCTATTAATGTAGAACAAACACACAAAACTATGTTCTTTTTCAAAACATGAAGTTTAACTCTGTTGATAGCAACAACAACTCCAAATTGGCAGCTGCACTTGAAGGCATTATCTAATTTAAAATTAAGATTACTCATGCTAAAGAACATGCTACATCCTGTGCTACCACTTACACTGATTGTTGTCTATTCTTTTCTTATCTCCATTTCCCTCCTTGATGTGCAAAACAGTTTGTATGTTTTCAGAAAACATTAACATTTAGCCTTAAGAAAAAGCACACTGGCTATCATTAAATAAAACCAAATTGTACACTGTTCTATTAAATGCATTGAAGTATTAAGGCTGCTAGAGAAACTACTATCTCATTCACTTCCAACAATTTCAAACTTTATTTTATATTGACTTGATTGCCCTTGCACCTTTAAATTTTGCATTTCTCTGAGCAAACAATACTCAGAACTCTGAAGATGAATTGCTCAGGACTTCCAAGATGGCTGCACATTGAGTAACACATTAATTTCAGCTCTCCCAGTTTGAAAACAGGAACTCAGAAAACAGCCAGTAAACTCATATTTTGAGTAAATTTCAGTAACTGGCTAGTAAGTGGACTCCCTGGATGCCAGCAAAAAATAAATTCAGAGAACCTGAAGGAAACTCAATCACAAAAGGTGAGGAACAACACTGACTGAGAAGAATTCTGTAGCTGTTCTACAAAAAAACTGTGCAAGCTCCAACTCTGGTGCAAGACATGGTTTTCAGTAAACTGGAGAAAAAAAAAGTCAAATGTACTCAGAGCTGATTAAAATAAATAAAACCTTGATGGAGCATATCAACACAAATAACAAAAGGCTGTAAAAATGGAAGATGCTTTAAACAGTGATAAAACTGCAAAAATCTGAGAGGTTGAAATGAAAAAAAGGCTGGCTGAATACAAAACTGTTTAACTGATTACATCTAAGTGACGCCTCCAGGTGCATCTGCAGTTACCTCCTACTGCTCCTCTAGATGTCAAATATTACTTGTTTATACTTGCATTAATAATTCCAAAACCATGCTTCATACAAGGTATCAGAATATTTTATCTTGAAGCATACATGATGGCAAACACAATTATATTGATATTTGACCTCTGTCAATGAGTATTTGTTAGAATTATAAGGTGATAACTTCATTTTTAAAGACTCAGGCCACACCCACTAGGAGTTAAAGGTACACACTCAAAAGAGTTGTACTGGAGGGAATGAGTTAAGAAGAAATTATTCAAAAAGTAATAGAATTCAAAGACAGAGCACATAAGGAAAACCTGAGGTTTTCTGCTAAACCAGAGAAGCTGAAAGAAACAGACTATATTATTTTTATAAAAGCACAAATAAGCCACTGACTGGTATTCCACAGGAGTTGTTAATTGAAAGGACACATCATGTGTATGCGCCAAACTTAGCCATGAGAAAGCAACCTTTAATAGTAAAGATGCAATCTTAAATCTTACCAGCAGAATGACTTGATTCTGACAAAATGATAGCAGAAGGACAAAGTACTAAAAGAGGGAGACAGTAGAGTACTTATGTAAAATGATTACTCAATGTAACCCAGGCAGATGTGGAGTAAATTTATTCCACTAATCAGGGAATGTTGAGAAGCAGGCATGAGATTCAAACTGCTGTACCCAGCTATCTTCAGAATATTCTTTTCCTTGAGGGACATCATTTTTTGATCCAGAACATGCTAAGGAGGAAATACAAAAGTTTGTGCAACAAAAATGAGCTGTGAAACACAAGGATATTCTGCTTCTTGTTCTTCTGGTAATAAAGACCACAGAGAGACTGTACCAGTGAAACCTTTTCCAATGATTCAATGGAAAATGCTTTGGCCTGACAGAAAAAAGCACATGTTGACTAGAAGAACCAAGAGTACATTGGAAATTAAGCAAATACTGGAAATGGGAGATTGAGATAAGCAGGGATAAAACCATCGACTCAGAAACTGACAAATAAATATGGGATTACAAAGCATTAATTATATTTGTGAAATAAGAAAACCTGGAAATATTGGCATTTTTGACTTTATTAAACTTGTAGGGGACTCTAAAGCACATGCCCTACTTCATGTCATTAATGTTTTGAAGAACACTTAGGAAAGGGGAAGAGCAGGGAGTGAGTTAACTGTAAGTTTTCTCATTATTTTCAAGTGTAATGGGGATACTAAATTAAACAGGTGCCCCTGCTTTTTCTTTCTTCTCTTTTTCTCCTGTTTTAAGATTTGTAGGGACTGCATCTTAAAAAAAGTAGAAAAGTCTGGTCAAAAGAGCATGATACAAAAAATGTATGTGCTTTTTCTCATTCTTGCGTATGGGGATGACTGGATTAAGGCCATTGGCTTGTTCTAGTAAGTTTTAAGTGAAAGCAAATAAATGAAAAAGAACACTGAATATAATAAAGCTTTTTTCTAGAAAATAAATGCTTGTAGAAGCAACTCTGTATCTGGTTCTCATGTTTCCATGGATACAATCTGATAAAGAGCAATGAAAACTGAATATTTCTTTCTTTCAAAGCCTAGGAGATAATGTTTTATGAAAGCATTCAAGTATTTTCCCAATCAGGGAGAGGAATAAAGATAAGACAAAACCAGACAGTACTTAGTAGAAGCACAGGCTGTATCATGTGTCTTAGCATGGATAACCATCCTTTTAGGTTAACCCAAGTCTTTGATTGTGGCTGTCAGTTTGGCACAATTGTTCCTATTAAGAGGGTAAAACTGCAGCATTTAAAGATATACATAGTTTTGTGTGTTAGTATTAAGTTAATAGGTTTTAGGGGGTATTGGGGTATATTTTTTGTTTGATGGATTTCAATAATACAAAAAATTTTGCAAGATGTGACATAGGCTCAAATGGATATGACAAGAAACAACTGTATCAGCCTGTAAAACATTAGTGTATGCATGTAACACAAAACCTGGTACTAGATACTTAAAAAAGATGTTACACATAAATGGTTGGAATAATAACTTTTTAACATAATGGCACTTTCTATATTATCTTTAAATGCCAATGGTCTTACAGATATATATGCAAAAGGAAAGAGCAGTGAACCATATTAAAACAGAGTGCTAATAGCTATGCTACAGGACACACATTTGGAAAGAACTGAACAAGTGAATTTGATAAAAATAGGTTTTCAGGATGCTTATTCAGCAGAATACCTGGGAAAAAGAAAAGAGTAGTACTTGTATTAATCGCAAAAGGAGCTCCAAATGTGATAGAAAATGATAAAAAGATAATAATGGTAGATTTTAAGTACTAAGGGGCTACTGGCAAGGGAGGAGGATTACACTGGCATGTATTTAGAGTCCACCTAAAACTGCTATAATGGAGCTTAAGAAAATTCTAGGAGAAATAATTAGCTTTTAGCAGGGAATATTATTTATAGGTGGGGACTGGAATTTGATTTGCAGCAGTGAAGATGTGTTGGGGGCCCAGAAGGGAAAATATAACAAAGGAGAGTAGATTTCTGAAGAAATTTATGAAAATATTTGACATGGAAGATGTGAATTCAGTAGTAGGAGTTTGGAGTGAATTTACATATTATTCCCCAAGATACAAAACCTAGGCTAGGCTAAACAGAACTTACATTTCACAGGAACATGTGCATTAAATTGAAAGTTTTGATATGCATCGAATAACTAGTTCAGATCACGCACCGATAATAACTAAAATAAAAATGCAGGGTAATGAAATAAAAATGAGACACTGGCACTTTCCCATCTATCTGTTGAAAAGAGAGGAATTTAAGGAATGGGTAGTGAAAATTATTCGGGAGTTATCAGAGAAGATAGAAATTTCTTCTGAAAATGTATCTAGGTAGTAGTATAAAATTAAAATTGAGTTTTATGGTTAAGAAGTAACAATACTTATTTAGAGCTACTGACAAATGTTAAAATGTTTCAGAATAAGGGGACTCTCACAGAACAAGAAGAGAAGCAATTGCAGACTGCTAAACAGAAAATAAGGAATTACCTCAATAATATGCATGAGTTTAGAAAAATTGCTGTTAAGCAACTGTTTTTTGATAATAAATCTAAATCATAACATTTTTTAGCACAATGGCTCATGCAACAGAAAGTAGAAAAGGTTTTCACCAAGATTAGGGAGCCTATAACAGATCCTGTAGAGGTACTAGAAATATTTAGGACATTTTATGAAAGTCTGTATAAAGTAGAGGAATATGGAAATCAAGAAAATATATAAATGGAAATGTTTATAGAAGAATTAAACATGCCAAGGTTAGATGTAGATGAAGCTCAATTATTAACAGGTAGGATAGGAGGAGATGAGATAAAAATGAGGATATATAACCAATCCATAGGAAAATCCCCAGAAATGGATGGTATTCCTGTGGAGGTTTGGAAGCTAGGATTGAAAAAAACAACCGATAAAGATTGGGAAGGTTTTGCTTAACAGTATTTTAAGAGGAGGATCCAACATCCTGGAATAAAGAGTTGGTGTCTCTAATACATAAAGAGAGTAAAAACTCATCAGATCAAGCTTCATAAAGGCCTATTTCAGTCCTGAAATATGATTACAAAGTATTTATGTCTATAATGGCTAAAAGAATGGCAAAGATGATGCCAAAATTGATAAATATGGATCAATGTGGCTTTGTGGAGGGGAGGCAAACATTTGACAACATTAATGCAACATTGATGATCCAGAGGGAAGCAGAATGTAAGAGAATACCACTGTTGTGGGTGGGTCTTGACACAGAGAAAGCATTTTGACAGATTAACCTGGGACTTTATGAGCAGGGAAATGGAAACAATTGCATTCCCTGATAAAATTATAAGGTCGATTAGGAGGATATATGTGGTATTGGAGGTGAAAATGAAAGAGGGTGTGTTCCTCTCTGATAACTTCTGTTTCAGCAGAGGAACCAGGCAGAGGTGTCCTCTTTCCCCTTTGTTATTTGCATTATATTTAGAACCATTGGCAAAGAAAATAGGGGAAATAGAAATTCAAGGATTTAATTATAATTGGTATGGCAGTCAGGAAAAAACTGGCTTTATTTGCAGATGATATTATTTTTGTACATGATAAAACCAGAAAAGGACATTTCAGTCCAGAGGAACATTTTGAGTTAGTTTCAGACCTTTTTGGGATACAAAATTAATGAAGCTAAAACAAAGGCAATAGCTGTAAATTATGTACCCACGCATGAATTGGTTCAGTAATATCCATATTTATGGGGACAAGATGAAATGAAGCACTTAGGAGTATGGATTAAAAAGGATTCTGGTAAGGCAACTAAGGATATGTGAGAAGAGACTAAACAAAAAAATACAAAAAAAAATGAGAACTTGGAAGCTTTGTTATATGGATATGGATAGCAGGATACAATCAGTTAAAATGTTTTAGCCCCTTTAATTTTATACTCAGGTCAGGCATATTTTTATCAACCAGTGGAGAAGTTATGGATAACAATTAATTAAGAGCTGAAGGATTTTGTCTGGGAGGGGAAGATGGCAAGAGCCAAGTGGGATAAGCTGACTCTCCAAATAGAATAAGGCAGTTTGGGATTACCCAATTTGAAGGGGGTATATCAGAGCTACACAGTTAAGACTCCTATACATAGCAGAAGCAGAAATCTACAATTCAAAATGGAAAGGGATGATGATGAAATAAGAGGAAGCTCAAGAAACAAGGGGAGTCTGGTATTTTGGATGCAGATCCTCAAAGAGAATAATCATAACCATACATACAGAATGTTATATTCATGAAATAGCAAAAAGTATTCTAAAAACTAAGCCAACATGGGAATGGAGAAAGGAGATTACCCCAACAGGGATGATAATAGGAAAGAGAGGGTTGGAATTTATTGGAGAAAACTGACAAAATAACCAAAGTTTTAGGAGTAAATAATTAGAGAAGGAAAGGTAATAGAATCAGAAGAAGCCAAGCATTTATTTGGTCTGCAGGCTAGAGATTGCTTTCCCTATCAAGGATTGATATCAGAGTATAGCTAAAATCCAATCGTGAGCACAGTGAGAGACACTTGCGGGTAAAAGTGTGTCTCGATACCCTGAAGCCTTGCTTCCTAGTACCGTAGATGCGGCACCTAAACTAAAAACTGCAAAGAAAATTAGAGAAGATCCAATTGTGCAAGCTTTGGCAAACACATAGAAAAACGAACAAACAAAAAAATCACTTATAAGATACAGTTTTCAATAATCAAAGATGATAACTGTATTCCTTAATTCAAATTATTTATTGGTACCTTGGTAATCGTGGTAGGTGAGTGCATAATAATTTTATTTTGAGTTGAACAATTGTTTAAATATACATTGTTTTTGCAGTAAAACTAATGATACCATAGAGAACGTTTTTACAGTCTTACATTTTTGTTTATTTGTGACAGTCCAGTATACGCAATTCAGTCAATTTGTGGGTTCTTAGCTTTGACATGTAGAGCTGGGAAAATCTTTTGATTGGAGGATGCTGGGGGTGTGTGCTTGTGAAATTATGTTTGAGAGCTTGTAAGTTGGGGCAGAGGAAGTGGGTGCATGTGTGCATGGGAGAGATGAGTTGCGAATGATGATAGTCATGGGAGCAGTGGTTAGTGGGTGGGGCTTAATGGGAGGGAAGGTAAGTGATAGGAGCGAAATCTCAGTTTGAATGTATACTGCCTGAATGGGGGCTAAGGGGTGGGCCATTTCTAGACAACGGTGAAAAATAGAATGAAAGGCACACCACGACAAAAACAGACTCACAAAACATTCATATGAATAATAGCTGTGAATGAATATATAAGAATGTACATAAAGAAAATATCAGTGTCTTAGGGGTCTATCCTTAAGGAACGGTTTCAGGGAGACCCTTTCATTCAAACCATGCCCATTGTCAGCTTGTAATTTAATTATCCACCTATTACAGCTATTATTCATATGCTTTTTAAGCATATCATTCTTATTGATATATATAGATACATTTATTTACATACATATTCATATATATATATTTTTTAAACATATATTTTTTACACGCGTACACACTTTTTATAAATACTCTTTATAAATATTTTTATAGGTATGTTTTTATGATTTAGTTGTTAATATGTTAGTTTTTAAAATTTTTAGAGATAACATTTTTAGATGTAATTTGCATTAATTAGTCTAATGATTTTATTGGTCCACATAGATAATGAATGAGAGGACTAAAACTACTTAATGAATGTTTTGTGAGTCTGTTTTTAAAGTCTGAAGAAGCGTCATATTGGACGTGAAAGCGCTTACTGACAATAAAGATTTTGTGGTTTGCTTAAAGGTTTGCTTTGATTGCCGTGGTGTGCCTTTCATTCTATTTTTCGTCATTTTGCTGCTGTGTGGAGGCACTTCATCCCTACAGTGTATTCTCTTTTTGGATTACATTTCTAGACAACATTGAACCCCCCCCCCCCCTTTTTGTTAGCATTATTTTGAACAACCCAACCTGGACTGGGAATTACCATGGAGACCTGGAAAATATGAACTCTCTGAAGAACATCACCTATTAAAAGAACTTGAACAACATACCACCGACCTGAAGCGCCTACAATGGGACAATGCCTGCTTCAGAGCCTGTTGCCAAAACAAACTAGTCCCCAAAGGTTTACAAATCAACAAAAGATTGTCCTGCAGATTCAAAAATGATGCCGTGGCTGCCGAATGGGACAAAGTGCTAAGAGACATGGGGCTGCGATGGATCCTCTCACACATCAATGAGATGGAAGACAGGATTAGAAGATTCATTGATCTTAATATTAAAATAGACCCTATAACAGAAAAGGTCGAATGCTATACCAGGACCTAAGATACAAGAAGCAACCGAAACTCACAAGGGATTTTAATAATCATGCACCATCAACCTCACAACAAATCCTCCAACCCACCTTATATGCACAAGGGACCCAGCAAAATGTTCTAAATGTTCAGGGAGGATCAAGTCCATCTACAAGCACCCAGATGCAACAAGACAACAGAGACCTATACAAAAACCCACACCAACAGACCACCCAACAACCGATAGAAAGCAACAATAGAACACGGATCTTTCAGGTTTTTTAGGATAGCCCCCTCAACTCAGCAACTAGACCCAACGACCACGAAGAACGATATTACAAAACCCCAAACTTGAACTCCCTGAGGAATATCCACACCAAGGAATTTTACCACCAGAGATTGTGTATGTCCCTAGTGCAGAGCTCACAGAACTGGGGCAAAACCTGGCAGGGGAAGAGAGACCTAAAACACCTCTGGGGTCATCCCCCATGGCTACCAAACCAAAGAACCAATGGACACATAACAAGATCTGGAACCACTCTGAGAATCCACTCTCCCCAATCAAATTAAAGCTATTAGGAAAAGGTCTTACCTTCATTCCCCATCAAAGGGGAGACCTAGCCCAATTCATCATCGATCTGAAACTTTTTACTAAGAAGCTCAATCTAAAAATATTCTTTCAGGACAAGAAAGACAACTACAAAAACAAAAAGTGGTCTAAACCCAGTAATTTATGTACCCCACCACACCCCACCTTTACAGCCTTTGAAGTTAAATGTGAAGGAGACATACGGAAAACCCTGACAAAGCCTCAAAAAAGAAATCACTTCAACCTAACCAGGAGGAAAAGAAGGCGCACAAGGACCTCAGCCGAGACAGGACATGGAGGATAATGAAGGCTGATAAGGGGGGTGGAATATTAGTAACTGACACAGCGGCATACAATGATAAGATCCTACAAATGATGAAAAACAATGCCTATTACAAACACAGCAACCTTGAAGGAATTAAACAGTCTATTCTAAAAATCAACGAGGAGCTACTTTACTTATGTGAAGAAAGCTTAATAAGTGACTGGTTACTCAAATTCTTAACAGTGGAACACCCTAAATTACCTAACTTTTTTGGTATTCCCAAGCTGCAAAAGAGCATTACTGACCCCCCTAATTGCCCAGTAATTGCAAGCAGCGGCTGCATTACCAAAACCATCTCAGTGTACCTGGAGGTAAAAATTAAACCACTTGCCGAGAGCAACCCTTCCTTTGTACTTGACACTGGAGACCTACTTCACAAAATAAAGAACATTCCAATAAATGATGACTCCTTTTTAGTAATAATTGACACAGAAATACTGCATAGAAGCAGTAACCGAGGCTCTCAACTCCCAAGGATCTGACCGCAACTATGAAAGAGAAGTCACCAGCAGACTCCTAAACATCTTGCTCACCAACAACTACTTCCGTTTTAATGACCACTGCTTCAGACAGAAAAAAGGTATAGCCATGGGAGCAACCATGGCTCCCAGCTTGGCAAATACTGTTCTGGGCAAGTGGGAAATAGATCACATATATAATTCCCTGTTTTTTAAAGACATGGCATACAACTTTCATTATATTGATGACATACTAATTGTCTGGAATGGAACAGAAGATGGACTGGAAAGATTCTTTAACCACATCAACAACTCCACAGAATTCCTTAAGTTCATCAACAGCTTTAGCAAAGAGAAAGCCACCTTCCTTGACCTGACCATCACGAAGAACAGTAACACAGGCCTACTCTCTAATAATCTGTACCAAAACCCCACCAGAACTAACCTTCTACATTACTGAATCAGTATGCACCATTTTAATACAAAAAAGAATGTCATAAAATCTCAGGGACTAAGGATGGCCCAAGTCTCAAGAGAACTTAAGGATTTTACAACCAACATTATTAACCTTGAAAAAGATTTTCTGGAAAGGGGTTACAACCAGAATATTATCAGGAGCATTTTGGACCCCATAGCCGAAGCAAGAATAACAAACTCAGATCACTCAGGGGGTCAAATAACCAAAAGCATGACCCAAAGGACAAAGAAAAAAACTGATCAATAGTCAGGGCCAACTAACTATGGTCCTAACTTACTCTACAAACTTCCGGGCACTCAAAAAAATTATATGAGACATTTGGTGCATAATCAGCAACAACCCCACAGTTGGCCCACTCTTCTCAGATACCCCAGTTTTCTCTATCAGGAGAAACAGAAACCTGAGGCACTTCTTTAAACAAGCCAGCAAGGACACAGACCCTCTCCCTCGAATGAGACCCAGGACGTACCCATGCAAGAGACAGGGATGCGAATACTGCAAAGTACTTAGTGGTCTGGATCATTCTGACTACCCCAATACAAAGAAGAGATATTTTAGCAAATGTACCAGCGACTGCAACACAGAATGCCTGGTCTACAAGGCATAATGCCTTGCCTGCCCTGCTTTCTATAGCGGGAAGACCATCAATAAAATGAAGAGCTGGATCACGCAACATCTCCACAACATAAAATATCCTAACCCCAACAATGCTCAGGCTAAACACGCAAAGGACAAATTAAACCACAACAAATTTCATTTTCACATCATGGGCACTTTGGAAAAAAGCACCCTCCAAGGACCCATCAACTATTTCCTAAAGAAACATGAATTAGAATGGCAAATTAGACTTAATGCCAATAGAGGACTGGGTCTTAACACTCACGTCTCTATCAACTGCCTCCTTCACCTAAGAAAACTGGATCACCATGCTTACTATTAGATAACGTTTCACTAATGGAAACAATGATCATTATATTGCCTTTATTCCTATGACTTTTATGTTTTCTTCATTTAAAGAGTCTGCACTGTTAGCTTTAAAAGTCTTATAGGTTTTCTACTATTACTGTGATGTTATTTTTACTACCGTGAAGCCAATGCATTTCAAATTGTAATTTCTTCAACTTTTATTTATTTACTTCTGCCATCTTAGCTCATTTTATCATTGGTTTACCGTCTTTCATGTTATAGAAAATATAAGAAACTGTAACCCAATGTCAAAACACACAAGGCAAAAATAACAAGTTTGCTTCCACAGGTACCGCTCATTCATTGTTTCATGACAGAGGCATTTGTGATAGCATTATTACACATAGGATATTAAATCTGGTAGGTCTGATGAAGCTATATGTTGAAAGTGCAATCCTGGGTAACAAAAACCCCGAACGTTAATTTTACTACTGATGTTGCATGTTCTGCTTTAACAATTTTGTGTTTAAAAATCTTTTAAAAGTTTTAAATATGTTTTTAAAAATGCTTTCAAAAGTGGTTAAAAAGTTTTTCCAAAGGTTAAGCCCGCTAAAATATTATCACAAGGAACTTGATGATGATTTCCAAATGTTGTTTGACTCTGATGAGCCTTACAGCTCATTGCTTCACCAAGCACATGGACAATTTTCTTTCGTGGCTTTAACTAATAGAAGTGTTGGATGGTAACAAGAAAACCGAGATAGATACACCAACTAGGAGCTGGATGAATGGTTTAATATAGTTTCTACTATGTCTTTGCTCTTGGTACTGGTTTTTGTTGTATTCTTGTCACTTTGTTATGTCTTTTAATGTCTCTTAAGTTTTAAGTTTGAAGTTAATTTCAAGTACCATGGACCCAAAATGTATCATTCCCTTTCTCTTAATGACATTAACAGCCATGCATTATAGACTTTCCCTAAATCCCACGTTAATGACTAGACATAGTCTCCCAACCTTCTGCCCCACTCAGCATGTACCCTTCTACAAATATACAAATATTGATGATTTTCTTTACAAGCACTAACACCTTAATTTGCAAAAAGCACCTCATCGTTCCATATGTCTGGTGCTCTTATCGGAACCCCCACACCCCCTTCCCCTTTTTTCATGCGTGTTGCTATTTTTATTTTTACTATTTATTTTATTTTTATTGCTAATTAGTGGCTTTTAAATTAAGACTTGCGTTAACAAAGCCATGCCAAAATACCATTTTCAGACAACATTGGACCCCTCTTTTTGTTTGTAGTATTTTGTGATTTTCAATTAAACTTCCACTTTTCGGATCCACCACCCAACGACGCATCATTGCAATAAACTTGGCCGACTCCCCATCATCTCTAGGCTGGGCCAGCCGACTCCTGACATTGGTCCACATTTTTCAAATTTTCAAAAATACCCCCATCTGCACTACTCCCTCCATTTTTACTCCCCAACCCTTGCCTTACCTCCACCATACGTCACCTGGCCAGTGGCACCAATCGCTTTTGCCTGCCCACTCTCTGATTATTGGCCTGGACGACCTAGTTCACTCCTATCAGCTAGTTTCCCTCGCCCTTAGCTCCATCCCTTCATCCGTCACAAACCCAGCCTTCTCATACAGACACCCACACGTCTCCCCCAATAGAGTCATGGCCTGCCCCTTAGCGCTCATTCAGCAGTATACATTTAAGCCGAGATTTCAGTCCTATCAATTACTTTCCCTCCTGTTAGGCCCCACCCACTAACCACCACTCCCATGACCATTATCATTCGCAACTCATCTCTCACACACACACACACACACACACACACACACACACACACACACACAAACACTCTTCTTCTGCCCCAACTTACAACCTCTCAAATGTAATCTCACAAGCACACACCCCCAGTGTCCTCCAATCAAAAGATTTTCCCAGCTCTGCAGGTCAAAACTAAGAACCAACAAAGGGACTGAATTGTGTATACTGGACTGTCACAAATAAACAAAAATGTAACACTGTAAAAATGTTCTTTACTGTAACATTAGTTTTACTGCAAAAACACTATATATTTAAACAATTGTTCAACTCAAAATAAAATTATTATGTGCTCACCTACCATGATTACCAAGGTATCAATACAGAATTTGAATTAAGGAATACAGTTATCATCTTTGATTATTGAAAACTGGATCTTATAAGTGATTTTTTTTTGCTTGTTCATTTTTCTGTCTACATGTTTGCCAAAACTTGCACAATTGTTTCTTCTCCAATTTTATTTGCAGAGTATAGGCAAAGAGAAAGAAATAGGGAGATCCTAAGTGAAAGACCAGCACTGGTAGAGTGTTTAGCATAATCTAGAATAGAAGCTGCTGTTAAAAAAAGCAATAATTAGCAGAGCATATAAAATATTGTCTGATAATTATAAGACTCAGAGGATTTGGAAAAGAGATTGGATAAGCAATTCACAAAGAAAGAATTGGGGGATATATGTGTGTTTCTGAAATATGCAACAAAGTCTAGAAGATTTAGAATCTTTGGAAGTGTTTACATAGGTATTTTTATACCCCAAGTAGACTTAAAAAATTTTTTTTCCTCGGGTAGACAGCAAATGCTGGAGGTGTGTTGGAGAAGAAAGAGGTAATTAGGAAGATATTTTCTGGGAATGTAATGAGTTGGCAGACTTTAATGATTCCCTGCAGACTACTCTCTTAGACATACTGGGTAAGCAAATTGGTGTAACTAAGGAAAATATTTTTGAGCTATGATACAGAATTAGAATTGTCTAGACATAGTAAGGCCTTGCTGTGTCTAATTATAGTAGCTACCAAAACAAATAATTACTAGAAAATGAAAATCAAAGTCTAAAGCAGCTGTGCTAGAAATAGTGAATATTGTAACAGAGATAAAAGCAACTGGAACTGGGACATTTCAAAAGGGTAGGTGCAAATTACATATAAAAATGGGAATTGAGGGAAGAATACATGCAGAGAAGGAATGGGGTTTAAAAGAAGGCAAGATTTGAAAGAGCTATCTAATGTCTGACTAACAATGACTGGGTAGATTATAAGTGATGTATAATGTATGCAACTAAATTATGTCAATATGGTTTGTTTTCATTTATAAAAATGTATATTTGCATATGTCATAAGTGATAATTTAATAAAAATGTTTTTTGTTTAAAAAAAAAATTAATTGCTTGCTCCTGCAGACAGCTTGTTTCCATGGAAACATAAGAAAAGAATGTACAACTACCTTCAGCTGCAGACTTCTTATTTTCCACTGAACATTTGATAAAGGATAAAACAAGCGAATTTCATTGTATATGCAAGAAACTTCACACTTCTCATGGCATTAATCATTTTTCTTATTTTTCAAGCCTACTTGCTAGCAGAAAGCACTTTTTTGAGATTAATCCAAGGACAGTAATCCAGACATTCACATATGCAAAAATAGGAGAAAACATCTCACCTCTAAATATAATATAATCAGTGCACTTTTATACCCACCCCAACAGACCAGGATTATAGCATATTAACTTAAACTTACTTTTGTCCAGCCTTTCTTCTTTTTTTACATTGTAATTCCTGTATTTCTTAAAACAAAACAAAAAAAAACACTTAATATCTTTATCACATATATCAGTCACTAAAAAGACATCCTCACCCCCATATTTAAGATACCCATAACTGCATACTATACATATCAGCTTTACTATATAACATGAAGTTTATATCATGAAATGTTTTACACAAATAATTTCGATAATAACAAGTGTATTACTTACAATTACTTTTTTCCCTTTTGGTGTCCTTTTAAACATTAAAGGTATAAACTGGAGTATATGTTTACAGTTTAACAAAGTCAGCAGAAGTCCAACATTTCACAATCAGGTTTCCTTGCAAAGTCACATTTCACAAATGTGATTGATGCTTTATAACCTCACATTTATTCACTAATTTCTGTGTTGCTGGTCTTCCACCTGTTCAGCTCCATCTTCCAACAGCAGACTCTAGTTCAGGTCTAAGGTACTCCCTCTTCTAGTCAACTCCTGTGATTTTTTTTTTTGTCGCTCAAGCATTTTCCTTAAAGTGGGTAAATAGAAAATGAATGAAAGAATGAATGAGTGAGTGAACTAGGTACTAAGTAAGCCAAATTCCATGAAAAAATGAATACTAAGACATAAGGGGAAACAGAAAATAGCAGTGCAAATAAAAAGTAATAAACCTGGGCTGAAAATCACTTATTTATGGCCTACATGCGTAGGTAATAACAAAGACGACATGATAATTAAAGCACCTACAGCTTACGTATTAGCAATGACAGTTGAAAAGGAAAAGGAAGAATTTACTAAGCCAAAAGCAGCATCAAAGAAACCTGGATGTACAAAGAATAATTTCAGGAAAAGATCGTAGTTCAAGTAGATGCAAGTTCAACAATTTTCTATATGAATATATTATGGAGAGGAAAGGATTAAGAGATTAGACTTGGTAGAATGCTTGAAAAATGATGGATCATAGGAATATAGGATCATGAGAAATTTCTAGGCTAGGGGCCCAGAGGTCATTTTAAGCCTAGCAGTTTCAACCCATTGTAATAAATATCCAAGATTGCATTTAGTGATGACTGTCCATGTCCAGGAGGGTTGTTGGCACTATCCCCATTATGAATTTACGGTGCTCCATCCACCCATCCAGGTTCCTCTTGAACAGTGTCATAGAGGTGCTCTGTTTCACATGAATTGGTAGCCTTTTCCAAAGATGTGGCAGTTCCTGGGGGATAAATCTGTCCCTTCAGCATGTTCTTTTTAAGTCACAGGCCATATTAAATCTCTGGAATGGATAAACCTAGGCCCATTTGATTTATGGATATGCAGTAAGTTCATTAAGTTTGGGTCTTGGGTTGATCTGTAGACCAGACATAATTCTCCTCTAAGAAGTCTATATGATACAGAATATAGTGACAGGGATTTTAGTCAGTCTGTGTAAGGCACATGCTGGAGGCCCTTGATCTTCTTTCTTAGAAACCTATGAGGTCTCTCTAATTGCTGTAGATGCTTAGTATGGTACATACTGAATGGGGCGTTATACTCAATTATGGGTTGGATAAGTGTCGAGTACAGGGGTTATAACTTCTTTTGTTCTCAAGGTGATGCCTTTACTAATCAAGCGAGCTATGTGGAAAGCTTTCCTTACAATGGTAGTCACATGATGGTTGAAGTTAAGGTCGCAGTCAACCTGTGATTCCAAGTCCCTTACCACTTTGTGGGTACTTTGGGTATTGTTATTGATTTGATAGCATGACGGGACATTGTTTGAACAGAAGGGAATGATGATGCATTTCTTTGTATTCAGTCTGAGACCATGACTAATACATCAGTTGTTTGTATGTGATTGACCATCCTGTAGTGTGCTGACATAATTTAGGGATTCAATGATTGCACCTAGTTTGCAGTCGTCTGCAAACTTGGTCAGCCACAACCCTTTAGTTATGACCTAAAATTCTGAGAAGTATATACCAAACAGTAGGGGGCCCAGCACTGATCCCTGCGGCAACCTGCTGGAAACAGGTCTGTTGGTTGATGTGGAGTCACCCACTTCGATAGTGTCTGTCTCCAGTTTGTAAGCCAGTTGGCAACCCATCTTACAATGAAGGGGTTTGCATTCAGTTTGCTAAATTTATAGGTAATCCCTGAAAGTGGGATTGTGTCGAAAGCCTTTGCCAAGTCAAGGTATGCTGTGTGCACAGATTTGTCCTCATCAATGGTTCTGGTCACACTTTTAAAGAAATCTACAAGATTTAACAGGCAGGATCTGCCCTTTATGAAGTCGAATTGGGTAGTATCCAGGGTTTGGGGGTCACCTACATCTTTATTTATGAAGTCCATAGTGATACATTCCATGGCCTTACAGATGAGGCTGATCAGGCTTATAGGTCTGTAATTCCCTGGGTCTGTTGCTAGGCCACCTTTGTGGAGGGGAATAACTGTAGGTGTTCTTCATTCTTCAGGAACAAAGCCTGTGGTGAGGCTATGATTGAAAAGAGTACTTAGTAGTGATGCTAGTTCATGTTTTAGCATGTTTAGAAGACAGCCTGGGATGTCATCTGTTCCCATAGAGGCTGTGTTCTTTGCCTTGGACAGGGCTTTGAGGACCTGCTCTTCAGAAATGCAAGGTGGGGGAGACGTTTTGAGGAGGGTTTGTTGTAATTTTGGAGGGGATAAGGGAGTGAAATAATTGCCAAACCTATCTGCTAGCAGGTTCACTATCTCTGTGAGGTTAGTGTGTGTGATACCATTGGCCACCATTTCTGCACGTGCTTGGGTCCTACCCTTTAGGTTACGTACATAGCTGTAAAAGGCCTTATGGTTATCCTTAGCAGTACTTGCTAGGTTTCTCTCAAAGGAGCTCTTGGATGATTTGACAAGTTGTCTTATTTGCCTGTTAAGGCTGAGGCTGTTGATTTTCCATTATTGGGTTCTTGTCTTTGTTTTCTTGGACAGCAACTTTTTTGCGTTTATTGTAGAGTTTGCTGATGCTGGAAGTCCACCACGGCAGCTTGATTTTGCTTGGGGCTCTGACTTTGATTCTGTCGGGGACAGCCGAGTTTACACACTTATGCAAATGATTGTACAGGGCTTTAGTGTAAGCTTCAGCGTACTTACCACTTTCAGCTTGGGGTAGGGCTTGGTATGCATTTATACCTTCACCTAGGAGGGTATAGTTTACCTTGGTGGAGGTTTTTAGTCTGATTTCACCCTTTGTGAGTTCTGGTGTTAGTGTCATTTTGAAGGTGACTGATTTGTGGTCAGTTTTAACTAATGAGGGTCCAACAGCTGCAGCAATGTACCTGCTTGATATACTTGTGAGGACCAGATCTAAAATGTTTGTTCCTCACGTCAGGGAATGGACAATTTGCTCCAGGGCATTTGAATTCACAAAGTCAAGGAACATTTGTGCTAGCAAGTTTGGGCTAGAGTAGGTTTCCAAGTTGAAGGTGGGATAATTGAAATTCCCCATAACTAGTGTGCTCAGTAAAATTTGGATTGTCTTTAGTTTGGTTAAATAGGCTTCATGGGTGTCATGACCCATGGAGGGGGATCTATAACTGGCTAGGACTTGAATGCGGTCTTATCCATCATAAACTGGACCTTGAGTAACTCCATGGAGTTGTCCAGTCTAACTATACGTGAGGTGAATTTATCTCTAATATAGATTGAAACACCACCTCTTTTTGGTTTTCACATATTCATTTTGCAGTCTAAAGTTGTGGAAGGCATTGTAGCCTTGCAGGGCTGGGGTACTCTCTGAGGCCTTAAACCAGGTTTCTGTGACTGCACAGACATCAACATTTTCTAGTGACATAAGTGCTTCCAGGGAGTGCCGTTTTTGGTTTAAGCTTCTAGCATTTAGCAACATGACCCTTATTTTCTTCTGACTGGTTAATTTCACAGCTGTAATGTTGTTATCGAGACCTTGCCTAAAAAAGGCACTATGGGGGATGCAAGATCCTTTGCTAGCAGCCGAAAGCCTAGGGGTGCCAGGTGCAAACTGTGTCTGTCAGAGCAGCGAGGTTTCTTGACCATGGCTTCCCAGGCAGACAGGAATTGGATCCCCTTGGAATGACACCAAAAAGTAAGCCAATTATTGAAATCAATCATGTTTTGTTTATATTGTGGCATCATTCTAGGTAGGGGTTGTATGCTACTCAAGGCTAGGGACATACTTGCCTGGGACACATACCCAGAGAGCTTGACCATATCTTTCTTCATATAGTACAGAGAAGTACATCACAGGTCATTCACACTAACATGAACTATGACAGAGTCATAATGGTACTTGTTGAGAGACCTGAGTGCATGCGTGATTTGGCGAATCCTGGCACCGGTCAGACAGCAGAATGTGACTTTCGCCTTGTCCAACCTGGTGAGTGGGACATCTGTGTGTCTCACTACTGAGTCTCCAATGGCAGCAAAAGTTGTTTTTGAGTGTTACTACACTTTACAGGCTCAGTGGGTGAGACACTGGTATTGCTATGTGTCATGGGTGTTGTGGAGACTGTGTTAGCAGACTTGTGTTTTGGAGGTCTCTGGTATTTCAATAAGTTTTTAAAAAAACCTCCACGTATGTGGATTTATGTGCTTGATACGTACTATGTGTATGAGCAGTGATATGTGTATGAGTAGTGGAACTATGTCAATATGTAGTGGTGGGTGAGTTGACAACATTCTCTATGTTACTGTTTGGAGTGAGAGAGAGCATGGATTCTAGATTCTTGGTGTAACTACATCTCTTGCACTCTGTACTAGACTGTGTTATTAGTAGAGGGTTGTCTGTGTACATGAGGCAATTGCTACACTGCCTCAAGAGACGCAAGTCAACAAGGTTGGCAGGAGAAACAAGGGTAGTCCAATTGTCCATAATGCTAGGTTGAAGACTGCTGTCACTAGGGGTTGCTTTTCAGAAACAATCGTGGAGGAGCTCGGTGAATGGATATTTCTGCCTGGGTTTTAATGGAAAATTTTTGATTTTAACTGTCCAGCTTTGGTGCAGAATTGCACGGCACTGCGTGCTGCTGCACGACATGCAAACAAGCAGAAACCTGCTCAGATGCAGGGCCTAAATACGATACGTTAAAACCTGAAAAAACTCTAACAAAATTCAAAAGGACCAATGCTTATTCCAAGCCCTAGACTGGCCTCCCTTTACCATTCTGGTGCCAGTCAAACACAATTCTCTCAACAAAGTGCAGATAGGCCCTTTCCAATCCAAGATGGCCTGGAAAACATGCTCAGAACAAACAAACTATGACAAACAGTTCCAGAAAAAGCAGACCTGGATTTGGACTATACTACAGCTACTAGCTACCCTAGTTTCAGCTAAAAACACTAGAGAGTATTTAACACAGTAGAAAAATAGCAGTATGACACTGAAAACTAGCTCAACTAGCAATGTTTGGAATCCTTGCCTGCAATTCAGAAGTGATTTCCTTGCATCACGTTACCATCTAGGCAAAGCTAAGTATTTCTGTTTCAGAAATCACACTTCTTTTTGATTTTCAAATGTATTACTACTGAATCCTTGATTTATTTATTGAATTTTTATGTAAAATTGTGCATTGTCTCTCACTGCTCTTGCTGCTGGTTTGCTTGCCTTGTTTTTAATTTTTAAGTTTTGCAAGTTTTAAGTTCAAGATATAAAGTTTACTTGTGTAGAACTGCACTTTTGTAGTAATCGTTTTGTGTATTTTTACATCAAGAAGCCTGAGAGCATCCATCTCGTGGCAGTAGGTGGTGGCCTGGTCTACCTGAGTTGGGAAACAGAAATGGTCAGATTGGAATTGTTTTTTTATTGGCCAGACTGCTTATTAGTCAGTTTACTGTGTTTTCAATGCTGAGATAAATTAGGGGGATTTGTAAGGAGCTGTTCATTGCACAACAGCAGTTAGCAGTGCCCTGTACTGATGTAAACATCTAGGAAGCAAATTTTCCCTATAAAACTACCCATAAAACTGTAGCCAGTAACTCAGCCAGTTTAGAGCAACTACCTTGCTCATCGACAAGGACAGAGCAGCTAGTCTACATTTAGAGTAATACTGACATTAAAATTTAGGATTATATAGCTTATTCCAATCTCTAACCCCCAAAAGCACCCTTAGTAGCCCTTGATTAACCTTTTGCACACCACACCCCTGTAGCTCACCAATTATAGGACCTGACATCATCAATGTGCAATTTCCCAATTTCTCCGCAGCCAGTTTAGTGCATATGGGTGTGTTAAGACAATGTAGCAACTGCCTTATGTTCACTGACAACCACTTTCTCCTTCAAGCAACAGATACAGTATGTAAGAGATGTGCAACAGATACAGTATGTAAGAGATGTGCAACAGATACAGTATGTAAGAGATGCGCATACACAATGTCACCAGAGGCAAAATTCTTGCTCACAAGCGCACATAATAAAAAACAGGTTGTCACAAACACACAAGCAACTCCTACCACACATATTATGCACCACACACATAGACCAACTTATGCTGAGGCACTTAAATGCAATCTCTCCAAACCCCAAAGACCTCCCTGACTTTTCACCTGCTGAGATTATCCCCAGCAAACCCCAATGCACTCAACAAAAGCATCACTTAACGTCATACATACAGTCAGAATTGGTGGATCTCCATCAAGCTCATTAGGCAAGATAACAAACTGCCCTGGACTCTAGTCATAGGTTATTCCATTGTATGCCATACTGATGTCCCACTCACCAGGAAAAGGCTAAATAAAGTGAATATAATAGTTAGTTGCCTATCAGGAACCTGGATCCACCACTGTATGCATGCACTTAGAAATTGCATCTTAGGTACCAGTATGGTTCATAGTTTAGATTCATAGATTATTGCTAGGCTAACTGCCCTTGTGGGCCATTTTAAGCCTAGTCAATTACCCCATGTGAGAATCAAACCCTGCACCTCATGTCTGTATGGTAAACACCTTAACCATTATGCCAGCTTCCTACCTTATGATTCTATCATAATTCATGTAGGTGTAATTGACTTAAGACATACCTCTGCAGACGATATGAGGAGACATTATAGATCTTTCAGACTGTGTCACAGACTAGTATGTGCCTAGCATTGAGTAGCAATCTGCCTTCACCACAGATGATGCCACAATACAAACAAAAGATGATTGGCATTAATAATTAATTTAGTTTCTGGTGTCATTTTGGGAAGATACAATATTTGCCGGCATGGGAGGTTATGGTTAACAAACCATGTTGTTTTGCCAAGTACTGTCTGCATATGTCTCCTCTTGGCTTTTGAATATCGGTTAAAACTTTATCCTCTCCTACAGAGCCTTTTTTAGGCAATGCCAAGCTGACAAACCTTCCGACATAGCAATATCAAACCAAGGGAACCTTAAAGTGCTACTGCTCAATGCCAGGAGCTTAAATAAGAAGCTCCACTCCCTCCAAGCTCTCCTCATCATGGAGAATGTTGACATCTATGCAGTTACATGGACATGGATTAAAGCCACAGAAAGTAACCCGGCAGTACAAGGCTTCAGTGTCTTCCACACATGAAGACCAGCAACTACACAGACAAGGACTAAAGGTAGAGATGTACTACATAAACAACAAGCATACCTCTAGGCTGGTTAAACAAGACGATGCTCTTGAGTTTCGCAGCATATAGTTTACACAGATCCCATATCACATTCTAGCCAGCTATAGGTCACGCTGTATGTCCCATGAAACCCATAGCTCATGCTACGACCTACAGTAAATACCATTTAACCAAATACCTTTCCATTGGTGACTTTCATTACCCTGCTATAGACTGCCCTCAAATTTTCAGGCAAAGAGATTCCTGGCTTTGTAAATGGAAACACCCTAGACCAGATAGCACATACTACGGGTTCAAACATTTATTTATTTATTTAGCATTTATTAACTGGGAAAGTTCAACTTGGAATGGAGCCAATTTTCCATGGAGGGCTGGGAAGAAAAGTTCCAGACACATGTCTTTTTAACATGGGAGGAAACCAGAGCACCCGGAAGAAACCCACACAAACACAGGGAGGACATGCAGACTCTGCACAGAAGACACTTCAGCCGAGAACTGAACCGGTGAACCTCTTGCTGTGAGGCAATAATGCTACCGCTGCACCACTGCACCGTCTGTGACATATTGGACCTGGAACTCATAAATATGGGAGATTGCTGCACCCCTTCAGTGTCATGTCTTCCCTAGTAAAGTCAGATCACAAACCTATCTCATTTGAAATACAAATAAATTTGGTAATCCCATAAACCCTCTAATAGTTAGGAACTATTCCAAAGCTAAGTACATTTTATTAAGTGATAATTTGTGTAAATTCCATGCCCTTCCAAACCCAGTAAACACAGAAACCTATGCAGGATTGTTCATAGAAACTCTATACAGCAATGTCAATGACTGCAGAGATGCTGCTGCACCTACTAGAACTAAGCACAAAACAAACACTAAAAACAAACCACACTGGTGGAATGCTAAACTAAACAGGTTGCACAACAAAAGGAAAAATCAGGAAGTATAACACCCAAAAAGATGAGACAAGAATTCTTCCATCAATCAAAACAGACAACTAAGTGGTCTAATTAAGATGAAGAAAGTCAATTTTGAGGTCAAGATAGCTTCCTATGCCAAAGACAGCTACAATGCCTTCTTCAGCTATGTCCAAAATCTTAAAGACAGTGCAAAACAATGTGCCAAACTGGTGGTTAATGGAGCCACATTCACTGAGCAGTGTGAATCTGCTGGCTGACAAATTCAGCTCCATATATGTGTATGCATATACATGAAAATCAAAGAATTGAGCCAAACTGCTTACTTTGAATCATTTAAAATATATAACAGCCCTCCTTGTACCCCTACATCCCCTGCTAATTATATATACTAACTTTGAGATCGACAGTGGAGTAAAGGCAAATTGCCCACTTCCAACTGTTCACAGTCTTGCACATAAAAAAAAAGCTGCCAACGTGTGAGCAGATTTTTTTTTTCTGTGTGATGAATGCATGATTTGACTAGTCTTATTTTATCTGTATCTATATCTAGCTATATCTCTATAGATGTGTATATAGCTAGATATACAGATATACAAGAAGGAAAGCAAAACACAATACTGAAAGACAACATGTAAAACTGAATGTGGTGCTCCATAGAAGAATAAGAAGTAGTAGGGAAACAATTTTAAACGAGCAGTGCAATGAACTGGAAAAGACAGAAGATTTATTCCGCAAATTTGTACAAATACAATAAAAGACATTGGATTGGAAAACATCCCGTTATAGTCAACTCCCAGAAAAAAGGCACTAGGAAAGATTTCTCACATTATTCAGCAACTGTACTTGTTTCACATGTTAGCTAGGTAGGCATCAAGATGCAGCAAGCTGCACTCTAAAAAATGTATAGATCAAGAACAGCCAGATCGACAAGCTGGTTTTAAAGAGATGCATCAGAGATGAAATTGCCATGATTTGCTGGATGACAGAGAAAGCAAAGGAGTTTAGGAAAAGCATTTACTTCTGCTTCATTGGCTATTCTAAATCCTTTACTTGGACCACAATGATCTATGATAGGTCCAAAGAAAAATGAAGATACTGCGATACCTTATTTGCTTCCTGAGAAATATAGATCCAGCCTAAAAAGCAAAAAAACTGAATATGGAATAATATAATAATAATAATAATAATAGCTATTCCAAAGAAAACAAATGCAGTTTTACCATCTACAAGTCATACTTCATCGACTCTAAGAAAGGAAGGAACTTCAAACATACAAGTGACTGAAAACACAGAAAGTATTTTTTTAGATGCCAGCAAACAAGGCGACTTCACTTTGAGAGTACCACTACCTTACAAGAATCGAATGAAACAATATGTACACAAAGGACAGTCACTGCAACTGGGTTCACTGGAAGGAGCAGTACATTCTTCGAAGAGGAGACAGACTTAACTACAGGTTTGATTTTGAACCTTTCCTCTATTATTTTAACACCAGAACAGTTGAATGTTTTAAATAAGGGCCTTTCATTTATACCTGCTAGAAAGGCTAATCTTACAGAAATGATTAAAGACCTTAAATTATTAGGCAGGAATTTGTCTCTAAAAGTTTTGTTCCCAAACAATGTTACAAATAATATGAATGTGTTTAAACAGCCTAGCACTTTCATTCCTTATACTCCCCCGAGTATACAAAGATTCCTTGATATATGTGAAACATCTTTTAGGCAGATATATGATGATAATTTGAGTGACTATTACTATGGAAATCTAAATACAAGTGAATATAGAGCACTGAATGAACTAAAGAACTTGAATTCTGTCGTTATTAAACAGGCAGATAAAGGTGGAGGTATTGTTATTTTAGATAAGCAATTGTATGTACAACAAATGTATAAGTTACTGCTCAATAATGATACATACAGAGGAATCTCAAAAGTTACAGTGAATGCCATCATTGATAAAGTGTCTTTTTTGATTTTTGACTTATTAATTACTGATTTAATAGATGAACCACTGTTTAAATACTTTAATGTCTTGAATCCAACTATTCCTAAGATTTATGGTTTACCAAAGGTTCATAAAGACAGAAGTCTGCCACCAATGCGTCCCATAGTCTCAGGCACTGGTTGGTGTACAGAACCACTGTCTATTTATGTTGAAAGTACACTGCATGTGCTCTTAGACAAATGTGAAAATATTTTAAGAGACACCAAAATGTTTCTAGAGAAATTACATACTAGAATTGAAAGTTTATCAGATATTAATGACTTTGCTCTTGTTACTATGGATATAGAGTCATTGTTTACAAGTATCCCGAATACATGGGGCATTAATATGATTAGAAATTTTCTTACAAGAAATAATTGCTTCACCAATGAAAAGTACAACTTATATGCAGTTTGTTAGAGATTATTCTGGAAAATAATGTTGTATATTTTGAAGAACAATTCTTTCTGCAACAGATCGGCGTTGCCATGGGCACACCATGTGCAAATAGTTATGCTAATCTATCTCTTACATTCTGGGAACAAACACATGTCTTTTCTGATAAGAATCCATTTATTAGTCAGCTTTTATGGTATATACGTTTTGTGGATGATGTTTTTTTATTATGGAAAGGCAATATATCTGAGCTTATATTATTTATTAACTATTTGCATACAACTACTGATTTTCTGAGATTCACATACAAATTTTCTACATCTGAGATTGATTTCTTAGATGTACATATAATCAAATCAGAGTTGACAGGTTTTGCCAGCAAAATTTTTCACAAACCCACGAAGAAAAATACATACCTGCACAAAACCAGTATGCATCCTAGACACATTCCAAGAAATGTGCTCAAGGGGCAGGTATACAGAACATTAAGATTACACAACAATGATAATGATGCAGTACTAGCTTTGAATAAATTGAAAACTGATTTTTAAGAAGAGGATATCATATGGATGAAATAGATAGAACTATTTCTGATGCTTGGACACTCAGGGACTCTAAATGTAAAGCATACTTTCAATCTTCTAATTCTATTACGTCAGATAGCAGTAATTTGAGAAATAATACACAAAATAATAGCATTAGAGCGTTTTTTCAGTATGCTAGTAATGTTAATCAGTATACTAATATTATTAAACAACATTGGCACATTTTACATGAGATTCCTTGTTTATATTCTTTCATTGGTAATGCACCTAGTTTCAGTTTCAGAAATAATCTAACATTAAAACAACAATTGTGTAATAAAGACGTCAAAAAAACTACCTATAATTCCAGACGCA